>NW_006435763.1:2330771-2343677 GCF_000325575.1 Pteropus alecto | reverse complement strand
TGCCTGGCACATGCCCAGATCAGTGCCGCTTAAGATGGACTGTGGGTAAGCTGAGGCAGGTCCAAATAGGGCCGTGGGGACAGGGAAGAGGGTGAGGTGACATCTAGCCAGGCAAGAAGATTCTAGTTGGATCCCTGAGCACAGGTGGGGGGCAGAAAAGGAGAGGGGGAGGGAATCCAGGCAGAGAGAATCTAAAGTCTAAAGAGATCACAGAAACGAGAAGACGAAAGGACAGAATACAAGTATGTGAGATGTTTTTCCCAAGAACCTGGAAAGTCATGAGAGGAGACTGATCTCAGAAAGTTGGGGAGTGCAAGCCACCACGATGGAGCAGAGCAGAGCTCAGGACGCCCCCGGCGAGAAAGGGAGGTGCCACCCGCCTGTGAGAACAGCCTGGTACCTCAGTAAAGGCCTACGTGAGGCTGACACGCATGAAATTGCTGGCACCTGCTCCTTTTGACCTACAAAAACAAAACTTCCATATAGTTCAACCTAATTTAAGAAGTACTGTGTTGGGCTGAAGGAAGCCAACATCAGCGCTGCCCATCCCAGCATCGACCCAGGAAGACAGAGCTCCTGCCAGCAGACTAGAGGTCATTCAGACTGCACTGGCAAGCCTCTCCCTATTGCGAGACGAAACACCCAGCCATCTTAGCCTGGCGCCATCGACGTGTCATTCATCTAACGGTGCCTGGGGTCTTGAATATGTAGCATCCTTCTGACCAGGATCTGACTTCCGGGATGCTTTGCCGGAGCTTCCATGAGTCTTTGCTCATGAGTATATACGCAGCACTCAGTGATCGGCAGATTTACTGAATGAATGGAGGGATGAACGAACAAAAAGAGAATGCTGTGATTGCACACGTGTGCCTCAGCACCACACACACACGCATACACACACACGCGCGCACGCACACACACACGCACACACTCCAGCATTTCATTTCCTGCGGCAATAATAGCAGGAACTACTTCTCTCATCTATTTTGTCGCTTTATTTTCCTTCCCAGTCTGTCCTCTCCCCATTCCTATGGTCCGGGCATCCTGGTTTTGCTGTCAAGGTCCTGTCCCTTAACCTTACTCTAAGCCAACCTACTCCTAGAGCTCCAGAAAGGGAAAACCAGAGCTGTCTGAAAAGTCACGGGGGCTCCACTGCCGTGAAGCCTCGCGTGGGTCCCTTCCGCAGGCCCGACTCTTAGACGAAACATTTCCTGCTAGCTCCGATTTTGAGAAATGTTCTTGACAAGCTCTTTCGACTCTCTTCTCTGCTCATCGAGCACACAATGGGTGCCTCTCGGAGTGCCAGATCAATCCTGAATTACCCATTCAATTAAAGGAGGTTAACGCATTAAATATGCCACTAGATGATAAAGAACAATTACTGACTGTGCTGTGCTTTCAGGATCTGAAGCGGAGAGGCTGAAAGGAGCTTCCTTGTCTTAAAACAAATGGAACAAGAAGTGACTGTTTCACCCGCACACGCAGGGCCGCAGGACATGTAAGGTTCAGGGCAGGTATGCTGAAGCTCAGCCATGGGTCTGAGGGCAGCCCCGCCTCGCACGTGAACTCCCTAGCTGGTGTCCAGGGGTAGCCTTGCCTATGTTTATTTCCCCATCTGTAGAAGGGAATTAGTGACAGCGCCTCCTTCTTCAAGTTGTCCTGAGGCTGGAATTGATTAATATCCCTCAAGTAGTGAGTACAAGAGCCTGGCACGCAGTAGGTGCCATGTTGAGTGTCGGCCATTTTTATCAGTGACACCTGCTCATTATGAGGTTTGCAAAAGGAGCTGACAGACTGCAGACAGAGAACTTCTGAACCGAATGTGCACTGAGGTCATGTTTCTGCGGGTGAAAAAGACGAGCTTAGTAAACTATTTACTATGTTAGTAAACTATTTACATCTTAGTAAACTATTTACTATGTTTCATTCATTCATTCAGCCGGCCAGCCATCTATCCATCTACTATGGAGAGATGAGCACATACTACGTGTCTGTGCTGCGAGGGAGATGGGGCCCTGGGGTGAAACCACTGCCCTCAAGCAGCTCCCACCTGATGGGGAGACTCACACTGGACAGCCCGTCACTGAATGGCATGAAAAGAGCAAAACGGAGGAAGCCTCAGGGAATGAGAGCCCTGAGAAGGGACGTCTAGAGCAGGGCTGCCAAACCCTGTAAAGAACCAGACAGTAAATATTTTAGGTTTTGTGGACTTATGGGCTCTGTTGCAAAGACTCGACCCTGTCACTGCAGCGTAAAAGTAGCCATATGCAAATGCATGGGTTCGGCTGCACTCCAGTAAAACTTTGTTGACAAAAACTGTCGAGGGGCAATGTGGTCACAGGCCATAGTTTGCCACCCTTGGTCTAGAGTGAGCTTCTCGGAAGACGTGATGGGCAAAGCGGCAGGGTGGAGCTGGGGCTGCCAGGAAAACACAAGGAGACAAGGGAAAGGCCTGTGGCCTGGGAGTCAGGTTGGAGCCAGCGGGGCAAATGTTTCCCTCACTCAAAAGGCCCAGGAAAGCTATGTGGGCACCGTGCCGGAGGCAGCCTGCATGGTAACTCTGGTACAGAATCGGGATTCCCCTAAAGCCGCCTGATCCAGCCCAAGCCACAGAAGAGCGAGCGCCTTCTCCATGCTGGGACCCATGGCCAGTGCTTAAACAGCTGTGTCTGTCACGGTATAGACAAGGAAACCAGCTCAGGGAACCGCCACATGCTGGACACTGCCACCTTAGTGTCCATCACCACCCGTCACAATGAGGGGTGCAGTGCTCACAGCAGCAAAAGAGCAACTGGCTAATATTAAGTCCTTATTGAGTGCTAGGCGAGGCGTGAAGGACCAAACGCTCACAACCACCCCCTTTTACAAGTGAGGAAGCCGAGGCTCCGACAGGCTGGCTAACCTGACTGGAGTCCCCACAAGACAGCATGTGGCAGGGTCTGTGCGAGCTCTAAAATTTGTGTTCTCTTGAGCAAGATTCGGAGCTGATCAGTTGGGGTGCAAGGAGGGCTGTGGTTTCCCCAGAAGAAACGGAGAAATCTGTCGCTGGCCCTGATCGCCGTTCTGTTGATCAGAGCAGAGTGTCGGCGGGGAGGCCGCTCGGCTCCCCGCGTCAGGGAGCGGGAGCTGTCCAGCAGCAGCACAGCACCGCCAACTGAAAACATCTGTTCACACAAAAGCCTGCACTCTGATTTGCACGGAGGACTATTCAGAGCAGCCCACAGGTGGACGTGACCCGAATGCCCGTCAGCTGGTGAATGGACGAGCAGAAGGCAGCCCGTCCACACAATGGAACACTATCCGGCCACGGAGAGGAATGAGGCAACGACACATGCTGTGACACGGGTGAGACCTGAACGCACCGTTACGCGAAAGCAGCCAGACACAAAAGGCGCACCTCGCACGATGTACAGGATTCCATTTATATGACGTGTCGCAAAAAGGCAAACCTCTAGAGAAACCCGCGGAGAAAAGAAAGTTGGTTCCTGGTTTCCAGGGGGTGGTGAGGAAGCGGGGCGACAAGGAGGGACTGCTAATAGGCACAGGGTTTCTTTTTAGGATGATGACAATGTTCTAGAGTTAGACAGTCATGATGGTTTGCGCAAACTACTAAAAAGTAACTGAACTGTACATTTTTAAAAGGTGAATTTTATCATAGGTGACTATGTCTCTACTTTTTTTTTAAAGCAACGGAAGAGAGATGGTTGGAAGGAAGGAAAATGCACTGTTGCTGACCCCTGCTCCCGGCGCCACACTCCAACTTAGGCTCTTGAGGCCATCCGTTTATTTAGTCTCAAAACAACCCGGCGAGGTGGTGCCTCTGGCATCTTACGCACGAGGCTGAAAGGCGAGACGGCGAGGCCGTGCGGCCCGAGGGGGTCGGGTGGGACTGTCAGCCCACACCCACTGTGCCCACGAAGCTGGGTGGTCAGCTGCCAGCGGGCCTGTTCTCTGGTGCTCTCAGACGCTGGCCCGCCAGGCACCAAGGGAGCACTGGGAAATCAGAACCGGGTGTCTGGGGAGCACCTGCTGTGTGCCAGGGGGTCGGGGCTCTCCCCGCCTGCAGTGAAGGTGTATTACTGCCGCCATGTGAAAGGGGGAAACAGGCTCAGAGAGGTCACACTGCTGGTCCCTAGCTAAGTGAGAAGCCATGCCCTGATGCCACGTCTGCGAGTCCGGTGCCACTGCTCCCTGCCGAAGCCTTTGGGTGCCTTCTAATTGCTCTCAGGCTGAGGCCATCTCCTCACCAGGTCTGGCACGCCTGGCTGCCAGTCTCGTCCCTGCCTTCAGAGGCTCCTCCCACTGCAGAGCCTCCAAAGGAGAGACACTCTCCCAGGAGCTCCTGTGACCAGGGCAAGAGCAGGCGAGTTGGCTGCCCAATGGGGCCTGCTGGGAGGTCTACTGGTGGGGCGTCTGGAACGATGACCTTGCAGGCGAGGGGTGGGAAGGAGGAACGAGCTCCTCCAGCTGACCACTGCCCAGACACTGGGCTGCCATCCTACAATCGCCAGGGAAGGCAGGGTCTACCTGGCTGGCCCGATGACCCTGGTCATGGCTCCCTGTCTGCCAGACCTCACGGCACCCTCCCGCTCACTCACCGGGCCTCTCTGTCCAGCCACACAGGCCTCCCTTCAGTTCATCAACAAGCCCTGCTCCCACCCACGGCAGGACCTCAGTCCAGAACCTTCCCTGAGTCCAGAACACCCCTCCCACCTTACACCTGGTTGCTCTGGCCCAGCTGTCAGATCTGAACTCAAGCACAGCCTCTTCCGAGGTCAACACGCTCCCGCAGCACTGCGGTCCCCGTTGCTCTGAGCAGCCCCTCCGCTCTCCCAGGTGAGCGTTCTTGTCATCATTTGTTCAAAGACCAGCTCTGGCCTATGCCCGAAAGTCCCGCGAGAACCTGTTTTCCCTCTCTGCTGTACGCCTGGCCCCTGGGACAGCACTGCCACACTCAGTGAGTCTGTCGCACAAGGACCCGGGTCTGTGCTGCTGCCTCTCCTGGGAGCCGCTGGGTAATTACAGGCGCTGCTTGGGTATAAACTGAGATCAAACCATCACTTAAAAGACAGTCTGTCAGCAACAGGGCCCCAGATTGAAGTGAGAGGCAAACTGTGTTAAAGGAAGAGGCAAACTGAACGCTGAAGAAGAAAGAAGGGAAGACAGTGGAAAGGAAAGAAAGGGAAGGAGGGGAGAGCGCAGAGTCCAGCTGGGCTCATCAGTGAGGTGAACGGGTCTCAGCCAGGGACGGAGGAGGGGCCGGCAGGTCTGCAGGGAACTGCCTGTTCCGGAGGCCTGCAGGACGGGTAGCTGCTTAGCTGTCACCTGATGCCACTGGGCAGGTGCAAGTGAGAGCAGCCTGGAGCCCTGGAGACCAGCCCAGGGTGAGTGTCTGGGGCTGTCTGGGAAGATGAACAGTAAACCCTCCATGATCCCAGCACCCCGTCTCCAAGCCTGAGGTGCAGCATTTGCCCCTACTTGTGGGGTAAGGAGCTCACGCCAGGCAGAGCTAGGCCGGGTAGTGAGTGAAATGACCGCTGGAGCCTGAGATCTGGGGGGCTATGGGGAGCCCTGCCTGACTGCACATAGTGGCCCTGTGCTGGGATAGGGGTACCCCCAACGTGGCTCAAAGGCCAGCTCTGCTCACTGCCAGTCTCAGCAAGAAAGAACACCAAGTACGGGAAGCCAGAGTCCGTGTGTGGGGTATCTTCCTGTAAGGGGACGGGGGTGCAGGTAGATCAGGGTGCTACTGCGCTCCTGGCACCTCCCAGAGCCTCTGGGCCTTGGGTCAGTGATGGGGGGAGCAGCTGCGGGTGGGGCAGGAGCCCAGCAAGACGGGAAGGAACGGGATCGGCTACCCAGCCATCCAGGGGTCAGGGGTGAGGCTCGAACCACCAGCCTGGCCCTTCCCCTCGCCTTCTTTGCAATTAGTTTCAGACATGTGGCCCAAGACTCAGCTCAGGTGACACGTACCCTCCACAAAGGTCTCCCCAACTCCCAGGCCTGGCCGAGGCAGCCGACCTCTGCACTCCCGCCACGCACCTGGGGACTCCTCTCTCCACACCTGACACCCTCACACCCCGCGTCACAACGGCCTGAACGCGTGACTCTCTCCCCCACAGGCTGCGAACACGGCGAGGGGCCAGCCCCACCCACTCCACCCGCAGCACCGAGCGGTGTCGCGCTGCCTGCGTGTGGAGGCCGAACAGAATGAGCGCGAGAAACGACGAGAGTAAAGGAAGATGAAACGAGAGACTAGGAGGAGAGGGAGGGAGGGAGAAACATCGCATTCCCGTTGACTAAGGTGAAATGGTACAGGATCTCAGTGACATTGTATAAAAAAAAAATAACAGGTCTTATTAGACACGTCTGTTCATCATGAGCTGGGACACGAACGGCCTTTCAGAACCTCAGGTCTGACACCTTCCTTTCACGTATTCGGAGATGTCTCCCTGGTCTAACCCTCAAGTTCACGGACAAGCAAAGGGAGGCCCGGAGAAGTGGAAGGGCACCTGGGGCGACAGCCACGTCGCCACAGGCCAGGGGCCCAGCAGTGTCCTTCAGGCACAGCTGGAGCGCAGAGGCCCCCTCCGCCGACCCGAGTCCTGAGCCAGACAGCACCTGAGCAGTCGGGGATGCGAACGCCTGTCTGAGCAACGCAGGCGTCTTCCTGAGCGGCACCTGCCGGGGAGGAAGGCGGCCAGGCGCTCGCTCCCCACCCCGCCGGCGGCAGCATACCTTCCGCTCAGAGATGGCACGGCCGCGCTTCTCCAGGCTGGCACGTCTGCCCGTGCTGAAAATGGCGCCATGCTCCTGTCTTTGTTCCCTCCCCTCTTTCCACATAGAAACTCGTCTGTGGGCACCGTAACCTGCGGCCTCCTGTCGGGAGCCTGATGCCGAGTGGGGTCCAGGTACGGGACGTGGCCCTCGCCTGTGCCAGTGCCGCTCACTGAGGGGCTTGAGCAGGGCATAGGTGCGTTCCAGCATCCCACAAAGCAGCTCTGACCCTCTAGAAAATCGCCCCTGCGAGATGGCTGCATCTCAGTATAAAACTCCTGGGGTCACGCATGGCCCTGGTTGAGTGCCATGGACCCCTGTCACCTGACCCCTGCAGCTGCCATGAATGAAGTGTATCTGAATCCCAGTGACTGGCCCAGGAGCACTCAGCAGGACTGTCCTCACCACACAGTGGCCGGCTTCTGCAGGGAGCCCCAGGGTCAGACGACAAAGTCCCACCATTCCAGCCGCGTCCTCTAAGGAGCAAAGTAAGAGAAATCGCTGGCCAAGGATCCAGGGGTGCTCCTGGCTGCAGCACTAGGAAGCACTGCATTCATAACGGAGGGAATACATCCCCAAAGCAGTGTTTTCTAAACAGTGTCCGCCAACAGCTGTGTACCAGGAGATGTCTACAGATATTTATAAAAATGGAAGGACCCAAAGCCACGCTCGTGTCTCCAGCAGGTCCTCAGAACCTCTGCTATGCCCTTTGGCAGCAAGAGTCCCCATGAAGGTGAGCTAAGAAGGGACAGGTCCCTAAATTACTTGGCCAAGTAAATTACTTGACCACCTCCTTGCCGGTCAACAGTTTAATCAATGGTATCTTTCTCTAAGCTAGAGAGGCAGAGCAGTTCAGAATTTTAAAAAGAAGGTTTAAGGTAAGACGTTTTCCTGCAGACTCCCTCCATTCTCGACATGGGCTAGCGGGAGAGTCCCAGCAGCTGTTACGTGAGCTGCTCTCTCCAGGCAGAGAGGCTGGTGAGCTCTTTAACTGAGCAACATCTGCAGAGATCCAAGTGCAGATCTGATTCCTCCGAACCTGCCCTTGGCCCAAGGAAGGGCCGACTGTGCCGAGGTCAGGCCACTGGAATAGAGCCTGGGCACAGCCTCTTCCCCTGGAGGGCATTGCCCCTGCCCCCGGTAACACCCAGCAGGACTGACAGCAAGGACACCCAGGATGGTTCCCTTCTCTCGGGGACCACGACGGGCTAACGTTATCCTCCGACACCGCAGAGTGGCAGCATGGAGGAACGTCCCCCAGCACAATGGAAACGCCAAGCCCGAGAGCACCCTGTGCTAGGCCTTTCGCAGATTAACACCAGTGTTCTCAGGGGACCCGAGGAAACGGAGCCCCCACTCCCGCTCTCCTGGGGTCAGGTCAGCAGGTCCTGTGGTGCCATCACAGGGTGCAGGGCCAAGAAAGCCCCAAGTACTCTAAGGGGCCATTCAAGAGTCCACAGCGCTCAGAGGGACTGGCTTCGTGTGTGTCGAGGGGCACATCCGGGCTACTGCTCTAGCTGACACAGCGAAGGAAGAATGAATAAGAGTGGCAAAAGCACCCCTCCCCTCCCCTCCCCTGCCGCCAAACACCCTGCTCTGCTGTTCTCAGGGTACAGGGCTGTCCCCAGGGCCCAGGTCTCTGATCGTGGGGCTCAGTGATCAGCCACTCCCTATGAGGGGCAAATAGAGAAAGAAAAAGTTACTGAGAACTTACTGCATTGCAGAAACTCTGCTTAACATTTTATATTACCTTAGGAGGATAAGATGTCCTTATCATCATCCCCATTTTACAGAGAAGGGAACTGAGGCCTGGAGAGGTCAAATAAGCTGCCCAAGGACACACAGGAGAAGTCAGCGGCATGGGACTTGAAACCAGGTGTTTGATACAGAGTCTACACTATTGCGGTCCCAGCATCTCAAAGGATGTGAAATGAACAGCACCTGGTAAACTCACCCATCATCCTTGACTTTGGGAATGAGTTGGGGAGGGTATTAAAATGGATGCCCAACATGAGGACCTCAAAATAGGTGGCAGAGGGGCACACACATGCTGGCAGGCGGGTCGAGCAGAGGAGACGAGCTTTAGAAACGCAGACAGCTACAGCTGGAATAAGAGAACCTGGAGAGAGTGGGGGGTTGGAGCTGCTAAATTTCAGTTTCCGTAGCAGATCTAGGACCTGGAAACGTGTTCGTGCACACACCAGAAAGTTGAATGGGGCCTTCGATCTCTAAAATCCTCATTATTTTCCTGTTAGAGGACATATTAAAGGGCGTATTCCAATTAGCAGACATTAAAACAGAGGAAGAGGCTCATTACATGGACTATTATATCCCCTCAAGAGCTTTCTCCCCTACCCTCTCTATGAACTGACCAAAGCTGCCCAGACCGTGGCTAACTGAGCGAGATGCGACAGCAGTAACTGCCCACAGCAGAAGTGAACCTTTACAGTGGTCGGGAAGAGACAGGGCAATCACACTTTTCAGAGGACTAGGTGGTTCTGTCTGCCAGGGGCCCCTGCCTCTTACAACCACGTCAGCCCGGGTCCCATCGTCCTGGAGGCACTGTAACAGAACCCGCCTCTACCCCACACCCTCGCCCCGACGACATGGCCCCGGGCCTGGCCGAGCCCACTACCCCATGCCTATGGGCTGGCCACGTCCATCCAAGGGGGGCCCCCCAAAGCCCTTCCCTAAGAGTGATACACAGTCATGACCTTGGAGAAAGTTTTCTGCTCGTGGTCCTTCCTCACCCTGGAAGAATGCCCGTCATGCGAGAAGCAGGAGAGAGGCACGGTGAGCTGTGGAGGGGAGGTGCAGCTTCCCGGCCTCGGGGATTAGAGGCCTGATGCCGCTCTGCCCTGCGAGCTGCCGTGGTATTCTGGCTGCACAGACCAGGAGCCCTCTTGCCCAACTTTTCGTCCTTCCTTCCTTCCCTTTCCTTCCTTTCTTTTCTTCTTTCATTCCTTTCCTTCATTCCGTCCTTTTCTAACATTCACACTAACAAAGTTCCTGTCATTGGCCGGTAAAGAATCTAAACTAAGACTGTCCTGTACTTGGACTCCACAGTTAACAGAGGGTCTGACTCAGGGCCTAGAACATGGGAGCTGCAGCCGTGAACACAGCAATGCTGCCTCCGACATGTGTGTTCTTTCGTGGCTCCTGCTTTGGGCCATTTCCTCCACACGGGATGCCCTGCCCCCCCACCTTTGCCTGATCACCCTTCCCCCAGCCCAAGCATCTCTTCTCCAAAGATGTGTCTTGACCATATACTCCCCAGTCTGGCCTGAGCTAAGTGCCCTGACCTTGGACTTCTAGGGTCCTGGCGTTCTCCCCTCATTCACCACGGGGCATTACAATGACAGCATTTACCCCCCAAATGCATCTGTTTCCTGCACCAGGCCTTAAGTTTCCCTGAAGACAAGGGCCAAATCAGAAAATAAAGACATATAAAGAGCTGTAAGTAACAGTAATTGTTGAGTTTGTGAACGGGGAGGACCCATACGATTAATTGACATAAGCTCACGGACTTACTCCCACGCTAACCAGGGAAGAAAGGCCTCTCAATGACCCCACCTGAAGTGGCCTCTACCTCAAGATGCCTCAGTGTCCCCCGTTCTATCCCTTCCCAGCACTAACTGCTAAATGAAACGCCAGTGTCTGCGTATTTGTACGTTTACGGAGCCTCCGCACTAGAATGTACGCTTTGTGGGAACAGCGGTCTTTCCACTTGGCTCACGAATATCTCCCCAGGGCATAGAAGAAAGTCTGGCACAGAAAGTGCTCAATAAATCTTTGTCAGTGGGTACCTCGGCCGGTTGGTTGAAAGAATGAATGAACAAATGGACGTCCGAAAAGGGCCCCGTGAGCCGTCCCCACGCTGTGCACATCTGCCTCGTGTCGTGGCGCCAGCGGAGGGTTTAGGTGACAGCTCCGAAGACACTGGGCGCAAGAGCAGCAGCCCTGAATCCCCGCCACTCTGAGGCAAAAACATTTGCTTCACTATTTCTTGACTGTGTTCAACTCAGGCAGAAAACCAGAGGGGCACTCTACATCACACACGTGGACCTATTTTCTGAAACTCTGCGAAAGTTCAATTTTTTTTTTTTAAGGAGGAATAAGTATTTCACTTTCCGACGTGTTCCATCAGAGTTTTCATTACAGCACAGAGCTGGCGAGCATCATTCATGTGCTATGGATCAATAATGGCAAAGAAAGAAAAAAAAGTAACGGTTCCAGCCGCTAAGAATGAGACAGCAAGAAGAATTTAACGCTCTCCTACCTTCCTCCTCCCAACCGCCATGGCCCAGTTCGTCAGACTTGACACTGGCATCGGGGTCCTGGCCATTCTTCCAACCACCCCTTCTCCCAGCCATGCTCTCGTCTCTGGGCCTGGAGCATGCTGGACCCTCTGCCTCTCTCACCCACCTAGCTCGCCCCAACTCAATATTAAAGACTGTTTCAAGCATCACTTCCGCCTGGAAGTTTCTGTGACCTCCCACGCCCACGCACAGATAGAACGAGGTGTCTCTCCTTATTCTCCCACAGCAGCTTCCAGAGAGCTCACTTACAGCACTGATAAGAATAACGACGACGACAGAAATAATAATAATAATGGTTCTCATGTACGAAGTATGAACTGTAGTTCAGGCACTATACGAGGTGCTGAACATATAATCTCACTTTATTACTTTCATTTAATCCTCTAATCCCTTCGTGAGCTTTGCACAAATGAGTAAACTGAGGCTCAGGGGGGTCATGTAATTTGCCCAAGGTTACAGCTCTCTCAGAGCAGAGTTGAGATGTAAACTCAGGGATGACCCCATTCCAAAGCCAGTGTGTCTGATTCAAGGTCATTGGCAATCAGGTGGGTCTTCTGCTCCGTGCAGCCAACAGCATACCGAGTAATTGAAGTGCCGCCCCCTAGAGGCCAGGTACATCACAGTCACTATTTGAAATTCCGTAATGAACTTGCAAGTCTGGGTGATGTTACACCCGCTGTGCGGACGAAGCCAGTGAGGCACAGGCACTGCAATCATTGCCCGTGGTCACAAAGCAAGAAAGCGGTAGGGCCAGGGCTGGAACCTGTGTCCATGCAGAAGGCCATGCCCACTCTGCTGTATCACAATGCCGCCACCTCCTCCAACCTCTGACCTATCTAGAAAAAGAATCTAAAATACGGAACAAGCCTGAAGGACAACAGGGTTGTCTGTAACTGGAAGAGTGAGAAATTGGAAAACCCCTACATGCTGAAGAATAAGAATCGTTAAATCAATCACGCGAGGAGGCTGTGAGACCGAGGCTGCCCAGCTGAAGCCCACGCCACAGCGAATCACAGGGAGCGCCTCAAGGCTGAGAACGACAACCCACGACCAGCCACAAACAGCCAACCAGGTGATGCAAATAAAGCAAGTGCTGAAGCTGCGGCCGGTCAAATCACTTCCTCGCTGTGCTTCTAGAGCCTCTCCATAAAACCTGGCCCCCAGCTCCCGGTGGGCACCCTAGCCGCTTCTGGTTTGCTGCTGCCCAGTTCGAATTGACGGTTGCTCAAACTCTTTAAAATTAATATGCCTCGGTTCAGTTCATCCTTCAACAGAATGATCAAAGAAATTGTATCACTCTCGTGGAATAGTATACAGCTATGAATGATGATTTTGACTGAAGTATAGAGTAACACAGGGGAAATTTTATGTTAAAAAGTAGAACGAAAGCGTGACTCCATCTAGAGGAAAACTGCAGAGAAAAGACTAGAAGATATTAATTGTGGTTCAGCTATGTAATGGGACCATGAGTCATCTGTTTTCCTTCTTTCTAACTTTCCTTTATTTTCCAAATATCCTATAATAAGCATGTACTACTCTTAGCATTTTAAAAATGTTTTTTTTCTTTTTTTCTTTCTTTCTTTCTTTTTTTTTTAAAGAAACTGGCTATTATTGACTAAGGCTGAGTCCTAGCTTATTTTAATCCTCGGAATGGACGCCATTCTGAGTTCTGATTAGGGGTAATTCAAGCCTTTCAAATGTCCAAATTGTCTCGGTTGATTTTTTGAGGAGAATAATTGCATTTTATACTAAACTTATTTGCAGCTCAAATACGGCTCAAAACCTTGTTTTGATTACTTGTTTAGGGAAA
>NW_006435763.1:2317307-2330746 GCF_000325575.1 Pteropus alecto | reverse complement strand
GAAAGAGTCACATTAGAAAATGCATAAGAATCACATTTGCATGATGGGTGATGAGACAGGGAATTACAATTGGGGGAGAAAATGAGGGGAAAGAAAAAAAAGCCCTGAATATTCAACAGCATGCACTGAGCCTAAAGCTTCCTCCTGCGTTCACGTTCACGTCCAGCGCATCTTCTGCCGTGCTCTACACCATCCCCTGCACGCTGGGATGCAAAAGGTGCACTTGGCACATGGAGGGGCTGCAGGCAGCTGTGCTTTAGACACCTGCTAAACGGCCCGAGTGTTTCGTCTGATTTTCTTGAGCAACTCGTTCTGGGAACTTGCCCTCAGGACGTTCCTCTCCCCACTAACACAGTTGGCTTCTTTCTGCATATTCCCGGTCTCAATGTCACTTCAGTAAGGCACATGAGCTTTGTGTCGAGAGAAGCCAGCCCTGATCATCCTGAAGCTCAAGGCCAGCAAGCCGCGGAGGAGGACCCAGGAGCTTCCTTCCCTGTGACTTCGTGGGGTTCAGCTTTTCCTGGTCACAGCAATGGGTCCCTGGCAGTTTTACAACTTCAAGTACAGTGGACGCTTTAGATCACTGCTTTTTGATTACCCGGTAACTGCATAGTGAGTTACAAAGTCAAGAGCAAGTCCTGTAGCTAAAAAATATTTTTCCTTTTATTAGTGATTTTCTTGTTTGTTTTCTCCAGCATTATTTGTCACAAAGAAATGCCCAGTTTTGTGGTAAAGTTAGAAAATAGATAAAAAGGTAAAAAAAAAAAAGGCATATAAAAATCTCACCTGAGAAAATCATTTTGGGTTCACATCAGAGGTTGAAAAATTGGCAGTCCACGCGGTTAAAATTTGTAATTATTTGTCAACATTTAAAAATAAGAGGTCTTAACATTTAAATCTAGATTTTCATTTCTTTCAGAAAGCCTGAAAGATCGGGGGACACCGGCCTGGCGCTGAGAAGAGGCTGACCTGATCCCTTCCACTCTGCCCGGGCTCTGCTGACATCTAGGTTTGCTACGTCTGGTCTGCGTCTTCTCATTTCATTTTTCTATGTCATTACACACATTTTTAATTGGGGGAACTATTTTTTTAATAGGACTAAACTATATATCCTATTTAGTTACCCGTTTTTCCCTATTTTATTATATATAAGAAATAAGCATCCAAGCTGACATAAAAGATCTGCATTATCATTTTCAGTGGCTACGTGATACTTATCTATTTTTCCTGGTTTTCCACGTGGTATCTCAGATAGCTACCCCACCGGGGCGCCCGGGGCCTGCTCAACAGAGCCCGTGCGGGGATCACTCTTTCTGGCCCCTTGGCATCAGGCTTCTTGTGGAAGTGACGGCTGTCACCCCTGAGCAGAAGCTTTCAGGACCAGGCGTGGTTTGACGCCGACCCCCCTCTGCCATGAGGGCAGGTGCCCTGTTCAGGGCAGCTTCTTCGTCTTGATCCCGGCAGAGAGACAACGTGGAGCAGAACTACAGCTAACCCACGATGGACATGATTACACAAGTGGGAACAGAACGTAATAAACTTAATATCGTAAGGAGCTGAGATTTGGGCATTGTCTGTCACAATGACATACCTTAGCCTCAGCTAACTGATGTGCTAAAGTATTAAAGCACTTTAAAATAACTAAAAAAAAAAAAAAAATGAAATAAAATCATTTAAAAATGTCTCTGGCCAGAGCCAGAGCATGGCCCTGAAGGTCCTGGCAGGCGGTGGCCCATGCGTCTCCAGGATGGGAGGGACCAGACTAACCCTGCAGAAAACACACCGAGTTTCGTGCTCAGAGATGGTTCTTTGTGTCAGTGGTGACATAGGGTGGAGGAAAGCAGTCTCCACAAACACGCCGCGTTAAGCAGCCAGATGCTCACAGTACAAAAGGCACTTAGAAGTGGAGACTGGCTGAGGGAAAAGCAGACCCCTGACACCTGCATCATTCATGTGTACTCCAGGACAAGTCCCGTTTGAGGGAACTGGTCCAGGCCTCCCCTGGATGTAAACTGGGCTGGTGTGTCTGTCTGTCTGTCTCTCCCTTTGTCTCCGTCTGCCTCTCGGCTAGGCACCCTCTTCCATTTTCCATTCTAACTGTTCAGGTCAGTAGAATAGACAGGGCCCTATCTAACTGACACCATGCAATGAGCTGCCTGTGCGGCCAAGGATCCTGATCCTCTTCCTCCTCCTCCACGAACCCTGGAGTCTCAGAGCCAAAATGGCTCGCTGCCCCACTACTAACTAATGAATACGTGGGTGATAATCAGAGGCTGGAGCCCTTGAGGAGGACACTGCGACCTTACGACATCTGTTGAGCTCATGGCTATTAACAGTTTCACTCTGTCCAACCTCCTTGGAATCTGCTGCCCCCAGGCTTTGGTCCTGGTTTCTCAACGTGTGCGTGGTGACCCCGCTTCTCCTCTCCTCTGGCCCCTCCACTTGCACCCTGGGCCCAACCAACCTAAGCAACCCACATCAGCCACCACCTCACCACCTAGCCCCTCGAGGGCCTGGTTTTCTTTTGTTTTACGGTGAAAAATTTATATTTAGAATTAACCAGCTGGACTCAGTTGAGATGGTCCCAATTTTGCTGGCAGCATCCAAAGTGTCATAGTCGGGAGCCAGTCAAACATGCCTTCTTCTCTCCATCGGGCCTGATCAGAGGGTTGACCTTGGCCTTGTCAGAGCTTCTTCACAGCCTGTCTGATCTGGTGCTTATTGGCCTTGACATCCACAATGAAAAAGGTGTGTCAGTTGTCCTCAGCTTCTTCATGGCTGACTTGGTGGCCAGGGGGACTTCATAATGACATAGTAGCCAAGCTTGTTTCTCTGTTAACCACAACCAGCATCTCCAACAGCATGAATTGGTCTACCTACTTTTGTATTTAGATACAAATCAATCATTTGGTTGTTTGTTTTTTCTGTATTTTCATTCAACATTGTGAGATTCATCCCTATCACTGAATGCCACTACAGATCTTCATTCTCCTTGCTGACCAGTGTTCTAGCGTGTGAATATATAGTACAGCAGTTTATTTATCCTCTCTTCTGTGGACAGGCACATCCTGGTTATTTTGAATTTATTTATGTGGTCAATTCATATTTGTTTTCCCCTCACTAGACTGTAACTTCACGGCTACAAGAACCTTGTCTACACTCTCCCATTACTGCACCCCAGTCTTTAATATAGTGCCTGATCCATAACAGATGACGGAGGGGAGAAGGAGGGAGGGAGGAAGGAAAGGAGGGAAGGAAAGAAGAATACGGTGACAAGTACACCCAAAGGCCCCACTCTCAAGTACAAGGTCTGTTTCAACAATCAAGTAAATAATTTCACAATTTCTGCTTGCTATATGCTCCTCTCCGTGCATGTTTCACATTAAATCAAGCCCCTAGGTGCTTATATGATTCTTGCCTCTTATTGCCAATAAAGACATTTAGATGTTATTAGTAATAATTTGCCACTACCAGAAGTCTCTGGTTCTCAAAATAGGCTGCTTACCGAGATTCTAGTGGCCTTAGGAGGGGCCGTGAGACAGACATTATTGTCCTCATGTTATCAGCATATTTGAGAGATATAATCATTCATAATTAAGTTCTCTCTTCAATTTTCTTTGTAAAATATGCACTGGCAGAAAGCGCGTGCATGCGTGCACTCACACACCCCTCCTGCCTAAGATGAAGTACAGGAAGTGACCACAGGCCACTTGGCCAGGGACTCCAGCCTCGGGCAGTGGCCACACCCTTGACGGACCTTGCATTCCACTTTTGAAGGGCTCTTCCTTTTACCTCTAATCGAGGTTGACAAGAGGAAGTCATTGCACTGTCCTGTGGAAACAGAAACTGGCTTCTGGAATCTGAAAAGTACACGTCCTCCTTTTAAAACGGAGTCTTTCCAATCACATCTGTGAGGCCCTAACACAGACCCGTGCGAAGCCAAGGCCACTCATGTGGTTCTGCTTCCCTCTGACCAACCAGTTCAGAAGACACCTTACAGCTTCACTGCACGGAGCTCACACACTACAGAGAGAAAAACGACCAGCCCGGACACAGGGCCGTGCCCACCTCGCTAGCCTCGCCTTTTGCCACATGCCTCGACTCTGTGCAAGCACTGGCTTTCCTAATGCATGTACACGTATGTTTGCCTGTTTACTGACAAGCGGTCTAGGTACCAGGATACAGCAGAAAAACAAGACAGTATTCATGAAAGAAGTGAGAGACAGACAACAAGCAAGCACGTAAATAGATTAAATATAATGCTGCAGTTTGACAGCAAGATGGGAACGTGGAGGAGACACGTGTCAGTAAGCACCTACTATGTGGCAGGTGCTGTGCTTGGCACTTTTCCCATAAATCCCACTTAACTCATCGACCCTAAACATGAGGCAGTCAGCAGCTACATTTTACAGATGAAGAAAACCAAGCGCAGAAAGGCGAAGTGCTTACCCAAGATCATGCAGCTGGTAAGTAACAGAGGTGGGCTTTGCATCCTGAACTCCCAGGCTCCAAAGCCCAGGGAGTTTAAAAAGCTCATTAACAGACACCGAGCCAGACACAGCATCTTTACTTTTCATGAAAAGACCTAGAAGTCCGAAGTGATGGTCCTACTCCGAAAAGCCAAAGGGGTGAAAATTCAAAGCCGCCTACTTTGTGTTTTTAGCAAGTCCAGGCAAAGACCTAGTCGGGGAGAGAGCATGAGCTAAGGTCCCAAGGGAGGTCTCAGGTCTCAAGAGGCCTTCCAGCTCCTGGGGCTCTGCTAAGCCCTTAGCCATGAATACTTGAAAACCAGCTAGCTGTGATGTGTAAAAAATTTCCTCTCAACAGTGAAAAGATTCCTGGATCTTTCTTGATATGCTTTTCCTTCACACAGACGGGATAGTCAAGGAAAACACGAGCCTCTTTTCCTACAGCTGTATTTAGAACTTTCCCATCGGAGTGCTGTGAGAGTTGAAGGAGGTAAAACATGGAGAGAACGTGGCACAATGTCTGGCACATGGAGAGCACCCAGGAGGCAGCTGCTGCCATCATCAACCACCACCTCACCAACCTCATCATCATCAATCGCCCTCAACCATCACCCTCAACCATCACCACCACATCATCACCGTCCACATCACCCATCGCCATCCTCCTCATCACCCACCATCCTCATCTTCATTTCACGTTCTCTCTAGGAAACCTCAGGTAAGAGAGGCACATTTTTCTCTTAAAGAACATAGAGCTGGACGGTTATCTAGACCTAGATGTGTAGCTCAGCCCTGCTACTCACTAGCTGTGTTACATTGGGCAGGTCACGGGGTGGTGCCAAGGAACCAGAATTATGTATATGAAGGCTCCATAAATATCAGGGCTTGCTCCGCAGCGGCCCATGTATCCATTCCCCACTTCCTCTTTCATAAATAGATTCACGGAGAAACAGGAGAGAGACAGACTCGGTCACATGACGCAGTTACTTCCACAGTCCACCACGTAGCTTCCTCTAAAACACATGCTGTGAACTGCATCTTGCTTTCCTTGCCACGTCTTCTGGGAACTGACCAGAAGAGAGGCAACTTGCTTCCCTCCAAGTCCTCCCTGGCTCTCTGCCTCCAAGCCGCCTCGCGACAGACCAGCAGCATCACGACCCCAGGGGTGCGATGCCTCCCGCCCAGCTCCCCTGTCCTGTGTGACAGTCAAATCTGGGCCCTTGAGACTTCCCGAGGCCTGCCATCAGCACCCCACACATTTTTCACATACTCCTCTCTGTTGGCCCCTGAAAAGCAGCCTCCACATGCCGCCAGCTCGAGCGGCCTCCTCCAGCTCTAGACACAGAGCAGCCTGACGGAACTTCACTCTGCCGGGAAGTCTGGCAAGGAGCTGGAATTTACAGTCTCTCGGGATGAGTCTGCCGCCGGCAAAAGGAGATAACCTTTAAAGGTTGGACTCGAGATGCTTTTCTGTATCTGGAAGTGATGGGGAAAAAAGATCCGAAGCTTAAAGCAACAGCCCCACCCTTTCTACCTCGTTAGGAGACAGAGGCTTCTCCAAGCCCGGTGCAGAGGACAAAAAAACACACAACAGCCCTGTCGTGCAAGCGCCTCGGTTAAGGTGAGAGCTCTTAGGGTAACGCATAAGCCCTGCCGCCCAAGGCCAGCACCATTCGAGGTCCGGGGCTCGTAGAAGAGCTCGCCCCACCCACGTGCCGTTTTTGCACACGCAGAAATAAAAGTGATTGTTTCCACGCCACGGCCGGTGGGAAAGCATTCGGCACATAAACATAAATCATAACAGCCGACATCTGAACAGCTGCCTAATTGCTTGCAAACTGTTTCTACCTGCTGCGCCCACAGCCTCAGGGTGATCGCTGGGGTGAGCAGCATCACCGTGTTCAGACGTGCTCAGCTCACCGCCAGTTCCTGCAGTCTCGATCACACCTGGCAGCACAGGCGGGACGGGCAGACACGTGCACCCAAACACTGCAGCGACCGGAAGGAAGGGGAGGGGAATGTGGGTTCCGGACTCCCTGCCGGCGAGGAGCACGTCTGCGGGCCGTGGGCCACTGTAGGTCTACGGGTGCGTATGTGGGGCGCAGATCCCCCCACGCACAGGTGCGCGCTCGTCTGGTTGAGCACATGGTCATGGCGGCTGTAATCCCTGGGCCCCTTCTATCCACCGAGCGGGCCAGGCCCGTGCTCAGCGCTTCAGCGAAATGCTTTCATTTACGTTCACTACGGCCCTATGAAGGAAGTGGTATCTCTATTTTAAAATTGTGACCTCGACAAGACTATCTAGCTTTTATCATAAAACGTCATCTGACGACAAACTAAGTGACAGATCTGGGATTTCAGCTTGGAGCGATTCTACAGTCCACATCAGAACCACGATCTCTGGTACCCAGAAACCCTTATAAACTTACACCTCAGACACATCACCCCCTCTCCTCTGCACGGCCACCCTGCATGTCTAAATCACTGTTCTCTCTCACCTGGACTGCTGCAACAGTGATTAGGCAGGCGGGTGGGTGGGTAGGTGAGTGGATGGACGGGTGGGTGGGTGGATGGACGGGTAGGTGGGTGGATGGACAGATGGACGACAGGTCCAGCAGTCTGCAGTGCCCTGAGCCTGTCGCCCACTTCTCCACTCCACACCAACCTCTTGGTTCCTTGAAAGCTCCACATTCTTTCCCACCTCAAGGGCTTTATGTATACTGTTCCCTCTGCCTGGAATGGTCCTCTTCTGGTTACTTAGCTAACTCTAAATTGTCTTCTGGGAATGAGCAGATGCCCTCAAAGAATCTCCTTCTTACCCCTGATTTAACCGAGCCGCTTCTCGTAATTTCTGGAAGCCTGTTTAGCACTCCTTCAGAGCACAAACAATTTGTAACTATATATTTACGTGTACATTGTCTTTACATTAATATGTTTAAAGTCCTTTCTCTGATAAGACTGCAAGCTCCAATGGTGGGGGCAGGGGAACAACATCTACGATGTTCACTAATGGATCCCCAACCTCACACAGAGCCTGACTCACAGAAGAACTTCAGCTCATCCTGTGCTCTGACCTTCATAAAGGCCCTCTTGCTGATCCTAAACTCTTACCCCCAATACCTGAGGTGTTGGGGCAGGTGCTGGGATGGGGGCCCTGAGTGCATAAAGATGATTATGGGAAAGTTTGGGGATTACAGCTGGAGATATGGGGCACCCTCGAACTTTATAGAAACTGAACCCCTACTGTACCACAGGGCAGCATAATACCTCGGGCAGGTAAAACTTTCTGACCTGGGGCTGGGCCAGTTGCAAACAATGAGGAAAGCTGTCTGAATCAGTAAGGACACTGAGGCAAAGCTGAACTTGAATGACAAGAGGAATGATCCAGGAAGGAGGCCTTGGGGATTTAGGAAAGAGCTTCATAACAAATTCAAAGTGAGAACTCTGATGAGCGGTTCCCAACGGGATACACTACAGTTGGAGAACGGAAGTCAAGAGTATGACATCAAGGTGGCAGACAGGGGCCTCCCACTAGAAAGCCTCAGTCAGGCAGTCAATCATCGAATATGCAATGAGCGTATCTCCCATGTTCTAGGCACTGGGGATAGAGCAGTGAACAAACTGACACACAGCTGTGGCTTCAGGGGCTGACCTTCCCCCGGGTGAACAGTGGGTATGTAGGTAGTCAGCACTTCAGAGTTGCAGGTCACAGCCTGCATGAGGTGGCACACCATGGGCCTGGGTCTAGACTTCAGGGGCCAGGTCCAGGCCAGGGATGTAAACCCAGAAGGCCTGACTGCGATGACTGCATGAGAACCTTGGTGAGAACCCAGGCCTCTGGCTTTTGCTGAGCCATACCCCCTGCTCTGGGACACCCTAGTGTAAAGGCAAGTCTTTAGTCTGTAGTTCCAACTCTGATGGCTGCAAAGAGCTCAGAGAGAGCTACCCCCAAGAACTGCAAGGCTGGGGGCAGTCAGCATGTTAGCTGCTGCTTGCAGTAGGGTCAGTCTCAAGATGGATGGGTACCTGTGTACCCACTGTCATGCTGTGACAGTAAAATCAGCAATGACAGGGAGTGGCTAATGTTCCTGTTTGCCCACGTAGACCAGGAAAATCCGAGTCCGCAAAGTTTTCACAGATTTATAAACTTGGAAAGGGGCAGGGTCATCTGGTCTCTCCTGCATGGGACATGAGTCAAATGTGGCAGGGGACGGGGGGTAGGAAAGGATCAGTTCTCGGGCAGACAGTAAGAGAGACTGATAGATGAGCCAAAACCTGTTTCTCTCCAACTTCCACCCACTGGTATCCATTCTGTCCTCAGGAGGCAGCTGGGAGTCCAGGCAAAAACCCTAGGCTTAAGGTGGCAGTGACTCTGGCTCTGACACTTTTGAGCTCCGTGACTTTGGACAAGTTATTTACTAACCATTCTGAACATCTCTTTCTCTGCCTCTAAAATGGAAAGGATGTCCACAAAAAGCTCAGGGCTGTTGCAGCAATGGAATGAAATAAGCACAGAACTTCAGCAGGTAGCCAGGAAACTCTCTGCTTCCCAAGACTGGGAGTCAAAGAAACAAAAGAACACTCAATAAATCTCATAAATAAAGTCAAAAGACGAGCAAGAGACTGATGAAAGATATAGTACAAAGCTGGCGTCCCCAAACCACAGGCCACAGACTGGTACCGGTCCGTGGCCCGTTAGGAACCACCCAGCAGGAGGTAAGTGGCAAGCGAGGGAAGCTTCATCTGCATCTGCAGCCGCTCCCCAGCGCCAGCATCACCGCCTCAGCTCCGCCTCAGATCATCAGGCGTTAGATTCTCATAGGAGCACCGGTCCCTGCTGCCAAAAAGGTTGGGCCACTGGTACAAAGGATTACTCTCCAAAGGATAATGACTGACAAGAAGGTGATGAACAATACTGCTGAACGATGAGACAAGGACACAAATAGGCAATTTGCCAAACGAAAATACAAATAGCAAATTAAAGCACAGATACACACTTGACCTCACGAGTAATAAGGAAAATGCAAATTCAAACATCAATGAAATGTAATTTTTCCCTCTATTGGATTGGTAAATTTGAAAGATTGATAATACCCAGTGTTGGCAAGGACGTGGGGACAAAGTATTCTTTTACCTTGTTGGTGTGATTGAAAATTGACTCAGCACTTTTGGAAAGCAATTTAGCTGGGCCTATTAAAATAAAAAATGTGGATTCTCTTCACCTCAGCAAATCCACTTCTAGCTATTTATCCTAGAAAAATAGCTATAATATGTACAAGGAGGTCTACATAAGGAAATCCTGACAGCTTTGTTTGCAATGGTCAGGAAATAAAGCAATCTAAGTATCCATCATCATAATAGTTACATAAATAATGTTTTCCTCATACTAGTAAATAATCTGCAGAAGCCTAAAGAGAGCAAGAAGGAAGGCATGTATTACATGATCCCGTTTATGCTCAACAAAACAAAATAAAACCATAACATTCAATGGATCCATGTAGAGCAGCAGTTCTCGACCTGGAGCAACTGTGCCCCCAGGGGACATCTGGCAATGACTGGAGACATCCTGAGTCATTACGACTAAGGAGAGGGTACGGGTGCTACTGCGTAGGGGCCAGGGATGCTGCTCAATACCCTAAAATACATGGTGGGGGCCCCCACCACAAAGAATTATCCAGCCCAAAATATCAGTGGTGCTGCAGATGAGAAACCTTGGAGCAGAGACGCATAAATATCAGCAAACTGGCTCCCAAGCCAAGCCAGGCTGCAGGCGGCCTGAAGGCTTCAGTGGACGTGGGCTGTTTTGGCCAGTCTGATACCCATGCCAGCTCCACTGGTAAGAGCATCCTCATCCTCATTTGCCTTTGAGGAAACACCCTTCTCCCATGAAACTGCTGTTTAGCAGGAGGTACATGACCTGCAAGCATGGCGCTCATTTGGACACAGCGATTATCGGACAAGGGGTGTGGCCCACCTCCGCAAGAGTCAATGAGAATCAATGCCGAGACAGTTGCCAGCAATGGGAGAAACAGAGGCCTTTGCACTGGGGGCGGCTGAGCTGACGGGATGCCTGCCTGGAGATGCCCACTGCACCGCGCCTGGCTGTGAGCAGAGCCAACACAGAGCAAAGCAACTCTCAGAAGATGGGAGGCTGAGTTTCCATGACACTGAGCCCCTGAAATTCAAGCTATTTGTGGCCTTGATTGCTTCTCTGTTAGGCAACCGATGTGGTCAGCTAGTCTCCCACATTGTCCCAATTTGAGGGGCCCTAGACTGGAAGTGAATGGGGATCCCGACACAGGAGCAGGCTGGGTCCTACATAAGAGATGGCTGTATCCGGAGGGCCCTGCCCATCCAGGCTCCCAGGACTGCTTGGATGCAACCATGACCACGGGCTCTTGGGCCAAGACGCAGCTCCCATGCAGACCTGCCCACAGGGAGCAAGCCCAGGACCAGCGAACTAAGCGTCAGAACTAAGAGCATGCGCCGTCTGCCTACCACACACCAGCGTTTCTCCGCTGCAGCACGGCTGGTATCCTCGGTCCAGCCGCCGTTGTGGGGCTGTCCTGTGCACTGTATGGTGTCGAGCAGCATCCTTACCCCCACCACCCCATCCCTGGTCCTCGGTCTTGCAAAAGACATCAGACAAGTTTAGGCAGGTTTACCATGACAGCTCCTGATGATGGCAGGGAAGTTTCTTGGAGAAGGGACACAGGAGCTGACTCTGAGTAGGAGACCCCAAAGTCTCAGGACTGGAACTGTTATTAGGCATGTGCAGAAAACCCCAGAAACACGAAAGAAACCCCCAGCTGCCAGTGCAGATGACCAAACTACGCCCAGAAACCTCAAGACCACAACCAGGTAAAACAGGCCCCTCTTCCCCTTCCTAATTGCTCCACTTGGAAAACAACTTTTTGTCAAAAAAAAAAAAAAGCTCTCATCATCAATACAAACATCCTCTATCTGACTCATGTTGTGACTGGCAATCTGTTCTCTTTACTGATCAGATTATTTAGGGTTTGCTGGCATCTGGTTTTACAGCAATTGACGAAAAGCAATATTTAAAGTTCCTCCCGTTTTAAGAATAGTAATATCTCCAATCAATTGACACTAATTTTAACTCTGTTATAGAACGATAATTGGTCATTCAAACGTTGCAGGTGAATGTTATCAGAAATAACCAGGTAATCATGCCAGGGAATGTCTTCCCAGCATGCAGGGGTCCCCCAATTTCAAACAGCTCCCATGGACAGGCAGCTTGGGGCTGCCACATTTGCAATGGATTCAGGTTTCCAGGGAAAAAAAAAAATCCCCCACACTTCGTCTAATCCCTTCCCTTTCCCCCATGCCCAAAAGCTCAGAGAAGAAAGTCTGCAGCCAAAAGGAAGAGAAAGAGGAATACCAAGAAGCCGCCTCACGACGAAAGGTAGAAAATGCTCACACATCTGTGGCTGCGAAGCTTTCCTTCCCAGGGCACGAGAAACACGGGCAGGTACAGCGAGTTATGAATTTCCTCTGAGTCAAGGACGAAAAATGGGCAAAGAGAGAGAAGGAAAGTAAAGCGAAGGTGGCTGGGAGGCCAAGAAGTCGGGGAGAGAAAGGAGATGCAAGAGAGAGAGAGGGAGAGAAGGGAGGAGGAGGAGGAGGAGGAGGGAACGACAGGGAGGAAGAAAATGGGAGGCAGAGATAAAAAGAGAAGAGAAAAGAAGAAAGCAGAATGAGAGCGAGAAAGAGACTAGGAAAGGGTGAAGGGAGAGAATAGAGGGGAGGAGGGTGAGGAAGGGAGAGGGATCCTGGAGCAAGAAGAGAGGAAGAAAATGAGACGACCCTGCTCCATGCCGACGCCCTAGCCGGTCTTCCTTGCCCAAGGCCCCAGAGGGAGGCTGTCACCCCCCGGGTCCTCAGACACATGCTGGGCTCCCAGGAGCTCCAGACAGCATGAAAGAAGCAAGTACGCCTGGAAAGAGGAGGCTTCCGTCGAAGCTCTTTCTGGAACCAGGGCCCCCTAAGCTCTGAATATAAGCGGTACGCTGCGGGCAAAGTCCGGGCTTACCACGTGAAACCCAGAGAGAGCCGGCCAGGGGAAAACACAACAATTTTAAAATGATAACTCATGGATGGAGCGTGGAATAGAATGCAAGTGCCCACCACTGAATATCGGGGAACTGGATGCTCCAGCACTCGAGGCAGCTCCCGGGCTGGAAGCTCTGGAGGGAGGGCCCGCTCCCGCTCCTCCTGATGACATAACCCAGCATGGCCTGGCACGCAGGACCGGCTCAGTAAGAGTTTGATGAATGAATGAGTGAGTGACTGCGCTGTTACCCCAAACTCCCGGGCTTTTCTTGCCTCGGTGCTAAGTGGACGGAAGGAGACAGTTTAAGAGAAGCTAAAAGGGACTCGGCTTTTAAGGAGGAGGGACCATGAGCGGCCCTGCTGGTTCCGGATGTGAGCAGAGAACTGCCCATTCTGGTTCGCTATCTCCCTGCTGGCTAACGTGAGGGGCTGCTGCAGTTACAAAACCTGAGGATGAGCCCACAAGAGCTCCATGTCCTCTGCGCCCACCTGCCAAGGTGGGGGACAGGCGTGAGAGAAAGCGGGGCAGGGTCTGGACACATGCTGGTAGGCAGTCGCTCTCCACCACCAAGGCTCCCCAGACAAGCTTCCAGGGAGACTTCCTGTCATGTCCTCTAGCCTAAGAGCTCCTCCCTGGGGCAGATGTGAATTTTGCTAATTGCTTTCACCACCCCATACAAAAAATCAAACCACTTTGGGTGCATTAAAGGAAAGACTGGGTGCTCCCGACCCAAGTTAGGGAGCAAGGGGACACGTGGAGTGGCACTTTACGGAACACGCCATCTTTACTCCGTGGAGACTGGGTGAGGAGAAGACTCTGTCTACCTGTCATCCCTGGCCAAGTCCCCTCTCCTGGCCTTACTTCATCCCCTACAGGAGGGAGATAATGGGAGGGAG
>NW_006435763.1:2283234-2314197 GCF_000325575.1 Pteropus alecto | reverse complement strand
GGAAACCAGGAGAATCGTAACAGTCAGGCGCTATAAAGGCAGCAACTGCAACTGAGGACATACGCGTGTTTAGGTGATCCAGACCTGCGCGCCGCCACGCTCATGGCTCCAGACAAAGGCCGAGTCAGACAGGGATGCCGCCTCGGGAAACCCCCCAGGGGGAGGAGGCAGAGAGGGCGACGATGCACGGGATCATGTGCAGAAACCTTGGAGACGCTGATGAACAACGCCGCTGGTCCAACTCACTATTCAGTAAGTAATGACTGTACTTAAATTCAGAGCAGGACTAAACCCAGCTGGCAAAACTATAGCGTACCGGGGCCTGGGCGTTAATTCTTTCAGACCTCTAGGGCGTCCCGCTTGCAACGTTAATCGTGATACTAGATTTTCTTTTCTGGGCACTGGACTCCCCGGCCAGAAGGCTCAGCCCTCTGCAAAGCCTGCACACAGTCTTGTACAGGCACCGCCCTTGAGGACAAAGGTATCTGGCTCCCTGCAGACCTAAGGCAGCTGATGTGCAGCCCTCGATCAAGTAAATGCGAAATAAAGGCATGTTTGAACACACAAACACGCCAGAGACATTCAATTAAACAGAGGAAATTCTTTTTATGTTTACTTCTGAGCTATCAGGTCACTGGAGGTAGTATTCACACAGGAGCTGTGTGCTACACTGTGCTAAACATTTATTTGTCATCGTATGTTGTCACTCTGCAAGGTGAGTGGCATTCTGTCCCTCCCACCAGAACCTCTCTTCAGCCCTATCGCGAGGGAATGTTATGTTGACCCCAAGCATCTGTCTGGCCCACCAGACCACAAGGTTGCAAGGGTGAGCTCAGTGTCAGGTCTCGCTCACCACGGGCTCTGCAGAGTTTAGCGCATGCCTGGCGTACAGCAGGCCCTCAAAAAACAGGTCTGGGATGAATAAAGGAGTTACACTGTGATAGGAAAAAAAGTTCCACCTGTTTAGAAAGACAAAAACAGTAACAAAAAATAATAGTGACACGTACATCCAAGGGGAGGAAAACAGGCTTTGTTTTTTGTTTTCCCCTATATCGGGCTTTCCCAGAAACCTTGGGCATTCCCAGAATGGCTGGAGGTTAATGGGCTGTAATCCTCAGAGGTGCTGAGGTGCTTGACTTTGTGGGATGGAAAGTTCTGGAGGAAGGAGAGAGCAAGAAAGAAGAAAAAAGCTTCCATGGTTTGCTTACCATGCAGCACATAAGTCAACGCTGGTTGGAACGAAACTCAGAAATCAAAGAATCCACACTGCCCTTCCCACCTGCCTTGCACACAACAGGTATGGTGGGAAGGACCAGACGTGAACGAGAGAGAATCGCTTCACCCTTAGAACTGGTCCTCGTTCCCCGCAAATCCGGCAAATCCATGCTGGGGCAGGGGCTTCTTATGGTGCACGTTCATCGTAGCTGTGGCCCCCATTTCTGTGCTTGGCTCAGCCATTTCATCCTTCCCTAGTTAATGTACCCCTCCCTCTGCAGAGCTATACACGAAGCGGGTTTAAAGACAGAGCGTAGGCAAAAGAACTTGAGGGCCCGAGGGGTAAGTCATCTTAGAAAAGAAGGTGAAGAGCTGAGAAACCCAAGACCAGCAAAGTGCAAAAGCTTCACCATCCTCCAAACCGCCTGCAGCCCTATGCAGCCTACGTAGACCCTGTGATCTATTATTAACAGGGAAAAGAATGGATTTTCCCTGCATCGCATACATAAATATCCTCCGGTAGAATGGACCCTGGAAATAATTGCCCAGGCTACACGATTTCCTACTAGGGAGACCTCAAACACTCAGGGTGTCTCCCTGGGGTACCATCTTTCCTCTAAGCCAAGACGACACCCTGTGGTCTCTCTGAAAGGGGGCTTACGCGAGGAGGAAAAGGCTTAGCTGAAACAAAGCAACCTCCTTTATAAAAGAGACCTAATTACGTGTACTGTGCAAATGGAACACTGTACAGCAGCCAGGGTTTCTGGTGGCTAAATTCGAAGGCCGGAATTAATCCCACACAGAGGCCTGATTCTAGCTCTGCTTACACTGACGGACTTCTCAAAGGGAAAGTCCCGAGGATCCAGTGGCTGTAATATTTGCTCAAGAGAAAAAACAAGTGGGTTGTTTTGCAGTCTAACATGCCTTCGTTAACCCTACAGTGGGATTAAGACAGTGGACCTCAAACTTGTTTGGAAATCAGGGCATTGGGGAGACAATACCACATATTTGCAAAGGCAGAAATTAGGAACCAATTGATCAACAACGGATGTAACTATATCAGATGGAAGTGACCGAAAATCAAACCTGGAAACACAACTGTGTTAACGAGGAGAAAGGAAGAGAGGGAGAGAGAGAAACTGAGCAAGACCAGTTAGTAGACTGAGTTTTGTCTTCTTTTTTCCCATTCAATTTGTTGCTGCTTAATCATTTTATCTCTGGCTAGCGTCTGCTAGCAGCCAAGCAATCACAGGGGCCAGAAGCATCAGATATATTCATGGATGAAAAACTTCAACTGGAAAGCTCTGGTTCTGAAAACTGGTCAAATGCTGCCATTTCTTACTTCTAGTGGCAGAACGCTCCTCGGCCCCCAGCTCCAGACACGGGAGCAGCGACCGGAACGCGCGGTGTTCACAGGCCCAAACCTTCGTTAAGAATTTGCGTGCAGTCTCGTGAAGGGACCAGCCCTCCTTGCCAGAACCCTCTGTGCCAACTACGATTCCAGACCTCGTCCCCAGCACAGCTTAGTTCCTTTGGCAGTTAAGAGCACATTTCTGAGTGTCCGGCCAGGCTCTCAGACATTGTCCCCTGATGGGAGGTTCTAAGGCAGCATCCCCAAGACCCCTCTATGGCCAGAGCAGGCACTGTGAATGGCAGCAACTTTAACGATCTCCCAAAACCAAATCGCGCCAGCCTGGCTCTAGGACCAGCAGAGTTTTGGCAGAAAAGTGTGTGTGCGCTGCAGGGAGCTGGGCAGTCCCACAGAACACGCCTAGCTTGGCTGCAGGGCGCCCCGTGCCGGCCACCTCAGGAATGCAGGGGGCCATCCACACAGGCGGCGTCTTGGCCAGGATGGGCCCTCCCTTCAAAAAGAAGCAAACGTCCCGTCTGCTTCTTTAGATTTTTACGGAGCTGGATTCCACCTTCATTCACGGAATCTGCAAACTGGTACCTTGTCGGAAAATGCTATTTGGACTGAAACAACATGTTGCAGAATGAGACGCTTCCCTGCGCCTTTGTTTCCTCATCTATGAAATGGGGAGAATAAGAGGTTCTCACCTCACAGGGCTGTTGTGAGGACTGAATGAGCTATTTTATGAAATGCACGCAGACACTGAGGGGCGGCTGCTGCTTCTCGCCAGTGTTACTCTGACTACTGTTTGATCACAAGCTCTCCAGACCTCCAGAGCAGGGTTTCCCAACTGTTATTCATTCACGAGCACCGTTCTAAACTTCTTGCTGTTTTCACCGTCGTTTATTTAGTGTTTCTCCTTAAGCTGAATCACTTTCTACTCAAATTTATTTTAAAAGCAAACTGTACATCACCATGGTAAATGGAAAAACTGAATTCTGCACCATAACTCGAAAGCAAATGTAAAAATAAATAAATGAAAACAAAACAATGTAATTAATTAAGCTCAGTCTGTTGTCTGCCAAAGGCGCTGATCCGGAGCCTGTCGTTGCTAAAAAGAAAGATTAGAAGGTGCTAAAGGCACAGGGACGCACACTGAGACGTCCCCCTCCAGGTGATCCCGAGGAATTAAAGAGCTGAGAAGCGAGGGGCCTCCTCCCTGCTGACTGTCCAGCCTCCGTCTTTGTAACATCTTACAAGCACACACAAAACTGTCTTGCTTTCCACCACTCTGGGAGACGCTGTCTACAGCATCGCTACGCAACAGAACCTTCTGCAGTGGCAGAAATGGTCTGTATTTGCACTCTCCAACATGGCAGCCACCAGCCACGTGTGCCCAGGAAGCACTTAAGATGTGACTAGTGTGCCTGAGGGACTGAATTTTTTATTTTATTCCATTTTAATTAACTGAAATTCAAACTGCCACACGTGGCTACGGGCTGTCATATTGGACAGCACAGATTTACTGAGAAAACTACACGTGCTGATCTTTTCATCTTGGCTCGTCGAATGAAATCCTGTTCATTTTGAGGTTACGCCCTTGCTTCCTTCGAGAGAGATCTTACAAAACCTGATGTGCCCAGGGATGTTACAGGGGACCTTGCACCTCACTATTGCTTAACCTCTAGCCCTGTGGAATTTCTTTTAGAGCTCCCTTTGAGAAACTGACATAGTTTCTTCTCCTTAGTTATGGCATTATCCAAAACAGCCATGTTTCCCTTTTCACACTGGCTTCAAGGAAGCTCACAGGAAATTATAAATCAGTGAAAGCAAGCATGTAGCATCTCATGAGAGACAAAGATGATTTTCCACGGGTTCCTGAATGAGAATTCTCTTAGTTCACATTTTCTCCGACTCCAATATTTTATTTCTTACTTCTATTTCGTCATTCTTTTCTATGAGTTTCTCTAGAAATTATCTTTTGTGAAATTATATAGAATGGATTTTTTCACTAGGAAAAATAATGACCGATGCTAGCAGTATTTTAAGTATTCTATCCAATATCATTTATGAGGAGAGGAGGGAACGAGAGGGGAGGGAAAAAGAAAGGAAAAAAGAAAAAAAAAGAAAAAAGAAAAAGAAAAAACACTGTAACAAAGGCTTTCTAAAATGCTTCCAAACACAGGCTCAGATTTTGCTCTTGAGGTACCAACCAGAAGCATCTTTAGCTGAAAGGAGAAAAACAATTGCACTCAAGAGGTGCTGCTTCACACATGCCAATGTCGAGAAAGATTTCAGAGAGCCCAAGCTGAGGGCTGCAGGTGCTGCGCTGGGCGATGTGGGAGCCGCCTGCAGCCCCACGAAATCTGAGCCATGTCCTCCGTGCACGGTCCATACCAAACCCAGGAAAACGGAGCACGAGGAGAGAGTGGCTCGAACGCCTATGTGCCCACCGTGGAAACAGTCTCCCAGGCAACGGCATATTTGTTGTGTCCATCTCATTTCATAACTGACTTTCAGAAGCTAAAACCTGCCAAGTCGCTTCCTGGCGTGGGGGGTGGGGGTGGGGGTCAAAAATAAAAGGTCAAGGGAACCTCTCAAGTGATATCGCATTTTAATTTCACTCTAGAATAAAGCTGTCTGCTTCACTTTTTCGTCCTCCAGGCTCCACCTCCCGGCTTTCTGATGACCACAAAGCGGAACTGGAAGGACACTTAACTAAGAGGGTGTTTTTGGTTTGGAGGTTTTTTTTGAGTGGGGGTGGGATAAAAAGAGAAAGAAAGATAGGAGGATATTTGGAACGCTGTCATATCTGATTCCCTCTGTAAGCCGGAGCTGCGGGCATCATGCACAGGCAGCTTCTCTCATACTTTATCAAAGCGCTACTGCTGCTCAGCTGAACGAGTAAACGGAACCGCCTCTCTGCCGCGCGCTCCCTGGCCACACTCACCCGTTCCTGAGATTTTAGGAAAGATGCACACGGCACGCTTGTCCCCGTTCCTGTGGGACACAGGCCCGCCACCAGGCCTGCCACCGAAGACCAAACATGGCGATCGCTTTGGAAGACGAGGAAAGAAAGCTCTATATCTACGGGGTGCCATAGAATTCTAATGCACGCGACAGCTTTGCAAGGTGAGCATTATCGTCATTCCCATTTTACAGATGAGGAATCTAAGACTACCTAAGGCCACAAAGTTGTAACCAGGGCTTCTATTTTCAAGTTCAGCGTCATTTTTTTTTTTTTCACCACCCCAGTGTCTGGGTAAAACATCTTAATAGCTGAGAAGACTTCTTCAACGGGCCAATTCCCTGCTAAGAAAAATGGCAACAAAACTCAAGGCTTTTCACAGAGCTCATGGGGAATAAGAATAAAACCTTATGAAAGTTTCTGTGATACAAGAAGACAGTAGAATTGGAAGCAGCCAAGAGTCAGAGCTGTAATCAAAACAGTCCCAGGATAGGGAACACCGACGCTGGAAATTAGGATCCAAGGTAAGAAAAGGAGAAAAAGAAGACAAGAGGGTAGTAGGCAGGGCTGGAAGAGGCATCAGAAAATCAGAGAGAAGATGGAAAACTGGGGTCCCAGGTGATGGAGCAGAATCACCTCCAAAGCAAAGGTCCCACGGTCCCAGACACTGGATCCCCAACCAGGGGGTGGCCAGAGGAAGGTAGAAAAACTGTCCGCAGTTTTTCTTGTCAACTACTCGTTGCCCCCTTTGGAAAAGAGTAGCCTTGTTTTCATTTGGGGAGCCACCTCTCCCGTCTCTTGGACACGTGGTCAGATAAGGTCAACTCCAATCCTAGTGCGCAGAGTGGGGGGAGGAGGGTGTTATGTGACCCGAACCTGGCCAATCACAGAAGTCCATCACCCAACCCTGAGGTTTAGCAACGGGCTCATGATCCAAGATAGACCCAGGAGAGACGTCCAGGACTTGGCTGAAACCACCCTGACAGGCCCAGGGTCAGGCACTGCTGGGAGCCATCTCATCAACCCACAGAGAGCGCCAGCCTGAAAGGGATGCCTCGGCAGAGGAAACAGGGAATGGCAGAAGGTTCCTGAACACAGGTCCAATCGCGCCTGAGGCCAGACCTATGCCTAGACTTTTCAGTTGCAAACACCGGTCGACCAACATCACTTCTGCTCAAGGAGTCTGAGCTGAGGGGTCACGGCCACAGCGAGAGGCCTGGCACGCACATGGAAGCTCCGCCCTACTCCCTCCTGTCTGCCTGAGGAAAGACGGCTTCCTGGGGGTGGGGGGGCGGGTGGTCCAATCGCGCCTGAGGCCAGACCTATGCCTAGACTTTTCAGTTGCAAACACCGGTCGACCAACATCACTTCTGCTCAAGGAGTCTGAGCTGAGGGGTCACGGCCACAGCGAGAGGCCTGGCACGCACATGGAAGCTCCGCCCTACTCCCTCCTGCCTGCCTGAGGAAAGAGGGCTTCCTGGGGGTGGGGGGGGGCGGGTGCAGGGCTGAGCCGAGGATGAGCCGCGGAATGCTGGCCTCCTGCGTACAGCACCAGCTCTCCATCGCCGAGAGGCAAAAGCACCAGAGCACAATGGACGTGTGCTGGTTCCACCCCAGTAGTGATGTCTAACTGAGAACCAGGCACTTACCTGATACACGTGGAATGCATTTGTGGCTTTGCCCCGGAGAAACACGGATGGGATCCAGACGTTGATCAGCGCCCGGTTCGATCTGACCAAAGGAAAGATCAAAAGTAGTCAATTCAATTTAGGGAAAAAAAGAAGGAAAGTATCTTCTCTTCTAAGAGGCATCATGCACAAACAATCTATGACAATATCTATTATACTTAATAGTAAGCTAAAGGACCAGTTTAAGTCTCATTACTTTGTCCCCAAGTTTATTTTAAAAGGACTTAGGTTAAAATACACACAACATATACACACACACACATATATATATATATTTTTTTTAATTTATATATGCAGTTTGTATTCTGGAATGAGATAGAGCTGCAACTTCAGTTGTGAGTGACCATGGCTCATAATTTATCTGAACCTCAGTTTCCTCATCTGAAGAAGGGGCTGACAACCAGAAGCCCCTGATGAGACTGGAGGGTCCTACGCGGTAACGCCCACTGGGTCTCTGGAGCACCCAGAGGAGTCGTACTGCCTCCTCATTGTACCCACTTTAGACCCTGGCCCCCATTTTAAGAACAGACTCCATCAAAGAGCTCAGGAGACCAACAGCCATGGCTCCGCAAGCAACAGCTATTGGGTGGGGGGGTAGGGGTGGTGACAGGGGATACCAGGAAGCCAGGTGCAAATACCTCTCTTTTGACTTCTCTACAAACAATGTGTATGGCTACAAACAATGTGTATGGTAAAAATCATTTACCAAGTACCTAACAACTTATGGCTCCATGCTTTTATCTATATTATCTCAGTTAATCTTCGTAGGCTATTTAAGGAATTTTCAAGGGTTATTTTGGTTACATGACAGTTTTGCCTCCTGCGATGACTTTAAACTTCACTTGTGAGTCCCTGGGTATGCACGCCCACCACCTCCACTGTAATTCCGACAGGCTGGGTCCGGACCACGAGGAGCTGATAAGTTAGCTGTTCTGAAGCTTCAAGATCAATCACAACAGCATTCGAAACAGCACAGTGCAGTTGTGGAAGGGCTGGGAGGTTCCAGGCCTTGCCTCTGCCTGGAGCTGTTCCAGGGCTAAATGCTTTTTCCTAAGCTCCCCTTCTCTCTAAAGAGCAGCTCACGAAAATCCGCCAGCCTCCTGTGCTTGAAACTCGGCATGAGCCATTGATGATGGAAGATTCCATGACTCAGGAGTCTCACAACCTTTACAGAAAAGAGCATTTTGTTTTCACAAAGACATGATCCTGTCTCGAAGCAGCATTTCTCCTCAGCTCCAAGCCGAGATGCTCACCTCCTTAACAGGGCAAAACAAGCCCAACGACCACCTCTCCAGGGCTCCAAGTACAAACTGCAATTCCAAGCCACCAAATTGGTTTGTCTATCTAACGATATTCTTATAAATGTCTCCAGAGTGTTCTAAGGCCCAGAGTGTTCTCCTTTTGTTTCCGTCAGTGGGGGGAGGGGCGCAGAAGTATATCGAACACTCCGGTTTACATTAACCTTCCTGGATTAACCAGGGCTGGGCAATCTCCCATAGTTACAGTGAGGTCACCCCAGATGGGTTAGGAGTTCCTCCTTTTCAGAGCATCTACCACACGGTATTACAATTGGTTGTTTACACGGCCATCGCCCTCCTAGATACCAGTTCACCTGCTCATTCTTTTGTTTGTTCACTCATGAGAACCTACTATGTGCCAGATACTATTCCAGGTACTGGAGATAGAGCAATGAAGAAAGCAGATATAGTCCCTGCCCTCATGGATTGTGCAGTTTAACATGGGAGAGAGACAAAGCCCCATAAAAATTAGTAGTCCACTGTGGTCAAAGAAGATACTTTGTTCGACTTCCATCTTTTCAGATTTACTGAGATTTGTTTTGTGGCCTAACATATGACCTATCCTAGAGAATGGTCTCTGTGCGCTTGAGAAGAATGTGTATTCTGTTGTTATTTGGCAGAGTGTTCTATATGTATCCATTAGATCTAACTCTTTCCTTACTGATCATCTTCTCTAGTTGTTCTTTCCATCATTGAAAGTGGGGTACTAAAGTCTCCAACTATTATTGTAGAACTATCTATTTTTTCCCTTCATTTCTGTCAATGTTTACATCATATGTTTTGGAGCTCTGTTGTTAGGTACATATATGTTTATAATTGTTATATGATTTTATTAAATAAATTATTTAATTGCCACTGTCACAGGTGCCACCAAAGAATACTGGCTCTAACAAGTGAATGCCAGGGGGCTTCTTTGACGAAGCAATGTTTGGACTTTTAGGAATGCTGAGACTCAGCCGAGCTGGGGAGGGGAGTCTGAAGCTGGGGAAGGTACTCTGGCAGGGGGTTAACATCTGTGAAGGGCACGGAGTCTAGGTCAAGACTGCCTGGGTCCAAATCCTGGCTCAAACCTGTCACCTGTAGATGACATCCACATCAGAGGGCGGTTGCAGGGACTGAGTAAGTTAGCACAATGCCTGGCACAGAGAAAATGCCGTGTTTGTGTGAGTTAAGGAACAAAGTAACGATCCTGAGTGGGGAAGGCCAAGTGAGCTCGAGCAGTCAAGTCAGCCTGGGTGACTAGTGTGCAGGGTGGAGACGGGAGGTTAGCAAGGGCCTTCTCTGTAAGCTACACAGAGGAGTTGGGTCTCCATCTTAAGAGAGGGAAATAGCATCTCCTTCCAGCTTTAGTAGAGATGAGGAAACCAGTGGGTGAGGCTGCGAATCTCCATGAAAGAGATGATGCGACTGGACCAGGCAGAGGCTGCTTGAGGGCAGGGGCTGTGGCGTACTCACCTCCTCCATGAGGGACCTGGCATGACACCACGTGCACTACGTGCCTGATAAATTCTTTAATAATGAGTCCCTTCTGGTCGCAGCTGACTTGTCCCTGGCCAGCTTTCACGTCTCTTCCTAGCGTGTCCCCACCTGGCCCTCGACCAGGCTGACATTCCATTATCCTCCTCGGGCTGCACTCCCCTGACTCTCTGGCCCATGGGAGGCAAACTCACTTTTGATTTCCATCCTTCACTTCTTAACCACGTCAGCCTCCTCATCCTACCAACCCAAGTGCCACCTCCAGTTCCACTGCAGCCACCCGACCACTGAGGGCCTCTTAATGCCCTCCGTGTTTTTATGATCTCACTCCTATAGCCACCACACGCCTGCAAGGCTGGTATCATGACTTTTGTCTTGTGAGAAGAAACTCAGGCCCAGGGAGGTTAAGTGACTTGCCCAAGGTCACACCTATGTGAGTCCTGTAGCTGAGACTTCAACATAGGCCAGACTGGCTCTGACGAAACGCTCTTTCTGATGTCCTGCCCTCTCTCCCTGGAAGCAGGCTTCTCCCAGATGACGCTCTCTCTCGGAGGCTGAGCCTTCTTCCACTCAGCACGACAGAATGAGAGAGGAGGGGGGTCTGCACGGCAGCCCAGGACTCACTCCGCTCTACCATCCCAAGGGGATCATCTGTCCAAACATCATGGCAACCTGGTCAGAGACAGCCAGTCTGAAGGCCAACTAAACTCCTCAGCAGAGGCACCAGACAGAATTAAATCCAGTCGGAAATCAGACCTATGGACTGAACTACCGTTGTTTCCAACAACCCAGGGACTGTCCACTCGAATTCCTACAGGAGCCACGCAGACAATAAAATGGGTGGCGCGGGCCTGAGTTGGGCGATAGGGAGAAGCGGGGACTGTGGCAGCTGCAGGGCACTCCCCACATGAAGGAGGCAGCTGCTGCTCAGCTCTGACTGTAGCCTGACAGGGATGTGCATCTTCTTTGAAGGAAAACAGAGAAATTTACATTTTTATGTGATATCTTCCAGCTCTTAAATGTTGGCCAAAAAAATACCTTTTTGGTACCCAATGGAAAACACAACGGAAGGCCAGACTCGGGCTGCAGGCGAGCCGGGCCCCACCTGTACAATAACCAAACCGGCCTGTGTGGACTCAAACAGCGGTCTCTGCTTCTACTGTGGTCCTTCTGGGACACAAGCCACACAGCAGAGTCCTAGTCCCGAAGTGCCCCTCACGAGCGGATGCTGTGGACTTACATTTCAAAATCCGACAAACTCTGATCTTCAGATGTTTGACTCAAGTCTCCAGGCACCTGCCATCGGGAGCGGGGGCAAGGAGAGAGAAAACGCATCATGGTTACCACGGTTTGCATAATCCCGAGAGAATCCTGCCTCTCTCAAGGATCCCTGAACACTTCTTGCTCAGAATGAGGTGAAAAAGCAGTTACTGGAAAACGATAAGAGATTTCGTGGAAGGGTGGCTAGAGAGGGTGTTACAGGAATAAAAACACGCCACCATGAGAGCTCAATTATCTTTCCGGAAAAAGGACCGTTGATCCTACCGAGGTCATCGCAGGCGTGTAAAAGCTTGTCATGTTGGAGCTACAAAGGCCTAGTTAGGGTCTGAGATGCAAGACATCAAACATGCAGTGGAAAAATATCCATTGTCGCCAAGATAAACATCACACGCCCAGACGCACCCAGCGTGTAAACACGAAAGGCTGGTGCCTGCCCCGCGGGCTCCACCCTCCCACCCCACCCCGCAACGTTTGTGCAATTTAAGGCAGCATGACACAGTTCCTCTTTGACTCACAAGAGCCCCTTGAGAACATGACGGGTGAAAGAAACTCAACTGCCTGGCGTGGTGGCAGTTGTTACATAAAACAGACAGCGAAATGGCCGGCACTAGTTGATGCTCAATAAACGGTGAGGATATTATCACGCCCAGGGAGTCAGTTTCCTGTTGTGAGCTGATGGAATCTGAACCAGCTAGAATTGCAGAATGTGGATCAAAACTAAGAGGAACCAGGTGGAAGAGAGGGTGCGGAGTAGCGTGGGGAAGAGAGCATTTATTTCTGAGGTTTCGTGTTATCCACGATCTTCATCAGCCTGGAGAACAATCCCAGGGGTGGGTGCTATCCACCCCCTACCCACTTCACAGATGAGGAGGGTGAGGCTCAGGGAGGCTGTAAACGATGCCCGTGGTCACACATGTAGGCAGTGACACGAATCCCGATCTGTCCGCCCTCAAAGGCTTTTCTGCTACAAATTCTCCCAGAGGAAAGCCAGCTAAATGGTGTAAGGAGGTGAGACACGAAGAAGTTCTGCCCTCACAGAGGGTTAGGGGGCCCTAGGAGGTACGCCTTAAAGAAACAGTGGGTTCTCTTTGGAGGCAGGAGAATCCAGCGACTTAGGAGCCTGTGCTCTGGGGCCAAATGGCCCAGGATCGGAGCTCAGCTCCACTTCTCCCTGACTTCTCTGTGTCACGCTGACCTAATCTGTAAAGTGGGCACAAGCGGAAGTAATAGTCACGGGGTTATTCTGAGGACAAAATGAGTTAATACCTATAGAGTATGCAAAACAGTGCCCGGCAGGTAGAAAGTTCTCAGTAACTGACTCATGCACTATAATAATATGGCAATTACTGAAAAATAAGAGCAGTATGTTCTGTTATCCTTGACACCAGACGTCAATCTGTCCTGCTAACCCAGCGGGTATCTCTCACCTCGGATATGGCAGCCCAGAGGGAGAGGCACCCAACCTGAGTGGGTTACAGACGTGCGGAGCTAAGCAATTAAACTGGGCTCCAGGCAGCAGACTTTGGTAAGAAGCTGCTGTTGGGATAGTCCTTCCAACCCAAGGAGAAACTGGCCTCATTCCTAAAAACATCCACATCCTCTGACCCAGAAAGCTCACTTTCCAGAATTTATCTACAAGAAACAACCAAAGACATCAACATTACATGGAAGATCAATCCTCTTTCCATTGCTCAGACAAGTAAAAAAAAAAAAAAAAGAAAAAAGAAAAATACAAACAACCTAAAGGTCCAATTACAGAGGAATAATTCAAAAAATTATGGCGTGTCCACATGAGATGGCCGAGTTAAACAATGGGGCACACACACTCATGAGGGTGCAAACATAAAAACAATTCTGGAAAAGTACGTAAGAAAATAGTAAAAGTGGCTATCGCTGAAAATAGATTAAGAGGGGACCGAGGAGAAAAGGCGGCTTATTTTTCATTTGTTATCTTTCTGTAAGATTAAAAAGAAAAAGGCATCTTTTGAATGAACTGCTTTAAAAAAAATTTAAACATGCTTTTGAAGAACGAGCTAGCATGTGCTGTTTCGAAAAGATCTCTGAGACAGATGGATCATCAAGAGAACGCAAAAGCAGGGTGCAGTCAGTGGGTCCGACACGCTGCAAAGACAGAGCATTAAGAATTCCGAGCTGTATTTGTTTGTTTCTGCATCAAGAGTCAAGAGCGGTGAAACTCAAGACACCAATCGAAGGAGCAGCCTGTGGGCGCCGGGGCCGGGTAGCTGGTGCATGGCGCTGGCAGTGAGGCTATACAATGAACACCTTTTTAAATCACTGGAGTTTAAAATAATGTACTACCATCCAAAAGTTTAAGTAAAAATGTATAATCCCACCAAAAGGGTGCTTTTGATAAAATTTCGATGGCATAGAAAAAAACCTCCTGGTCTGTTTTATAAAAAGCAGCTAGGGACTGCACATGCCCAGTGTGCTTCCTAAAGAGAACTTACGAGGCCCGCGTATCTGCAAGCTTAGAATGAAATCGATCTGAGAGATGAGAGTGGGAATGAGTTCCCAGACAGAAGTCAGATGAGCCGGGGTTGTATGCGTGAACTTTTCTGGACTTTCTACAGTGAAGATGCATTCATCATGTAACCACACACAGGTACGCATTGTGTATTGTGTATTGTATTACTATGTAAAGTAAATAATATATTTTTCAAACCCCTCCCCCACTGCATTTTGCCAGAATGCAGAAAGCGGATGGGAGAGGTTTGCTTTCAAACGCTTTCATGCATCAGGCATGGAGGAGGGTGAAGGAGGGCTCTGGGGGTTCATCACCTCCGAGACATCACTCTCCCCCGGCGCTTTCTCGTGGAACCCTGTGAAAAAGGCCAGGGTTCTAGCGCCTTCTCTGGCAGGGTTGCAGGACGGCTCCCGGCCTTTCCTCTCCTCTGAGCTTCCCCCTCAGCAGCTGCATCTCTCCTGGAATAATGTGAGAATCGGGTAAGCAGATCGGAGGAGGGACACGGACCCTGAGGACACCAGCTGCAGCATTATGCCCGTCATCACACTGCCTTGGCACGTGGCCTCATTTCAGACTGAAGGGAACAGAGCTCGTACCCAGAGACCCTCATTCTCAAGAAGGAAGCTTCTGTGGCTGCCCCACCAAGCAGAAGCAGAGGGTGACCAGAAGGACCAAAGCGGATCATAAGGTAGGGTTTTTAAGGATGGACACTGCTTTACCACGATTAAGAACAAGGAGCGTCTTCAGAAATGATTGCCTCTTAGAAGGAGGCATTTTCCTGACAGATCCATTTTTCCTCAAGATGCTGATATTTAGGGAACCTTTTGGACAGTGGATAGAAATAGCTGGGGTTACTAAATCCTTCCAACTTAAGAGATTTTTTTTCTAATTACGTGGTATTACTGGGATCAGCTAGCCAGGAGACATTTATGTGTCATGAGTTCCGGGGAGCCTGTCTGGCAAAAGAATCTGTGAACTTTCTGACCTCTGAAGAATGTATCTTGAAAATCAAGCCAGGCTCCACTGCAAATGCATGATGATAACTGATGGCCGGACTTATTAAACATCTGAAAATTTTGTCTTTTTATGCTGTCATGCAGAATGGTACTACATAGCATCTGGGTTTTACAGAAATCATCCAGAAAGCTGGTTTTACTTCATAATCTGGTGGTAAAAGAAGTGTGGAGCAGAGAGTACTTTATAAGAAAAATCAACTTTCTTTTGATACTGGCCACAAACATCCCTCGTGACCTCCTGAAGCCCCAGGGAATGTGGAGGATGCAGCTCTGGGACGCCGCCTGCTCTCTGATTTACCCTCCTCGTGGGGCATAAACGAGTGATGGGCAGCCTGGTCATCTTCATTCACTTCTCCCTGACACCGCGGCTCACACCTGGCCTGTGGTCTGGGAGGCCAGGTGGCAGGACATGCATGCAGGGAAAGGCGGATAAGGAAGTGAATGTGTTTTTTAAGCCACTGGGTTTTGGGGTGGTTTGACATATAGCAACAGACAGCCCGAAAGGCAACTTCCCTGAGGTCATTCAGCTAGTAAGTGACCAAGGTAGGATTAAATGCAGGTGGTCCGGGTCACCACTCGGCTACACTGCTTCCCACTGCTGAGTCCCCATTCTTTGCATTTTGCACCTGCACACCGCGGAGCCCAGGGGATAAGGTGACCCAGACATGCAGTGAAGAACCTCAACCGGTGTAGAGACCTCCGATGGGGGAAGAAAGTCTGGGAGGACTCGAGAGCAGGTGTGCGCAGGTCCCACATCTGGGTCTGAAATCCTAAGCCCTTCTTAATGCCTGTTTTCTGTGTCACCGCAGGGTGTTTGGTGGGCACCAGGCCTGGAAGCCAAGCCACAGACGTGGCCCAGTCCAAGATGGCTGGTTTCCTCCCCTGGGAGCCACAGGTCCTTTTCCATCTCTGGATACACAAGTCAAATGTGTATCCAGACTCTTGAGTCAAATCCACAAGGTCTCAGGGACAAATGGAAACTCGGATATTCTGAGCTCCGATCTCAGGCTTCCACTGCTCCTTAGAGAAGTCACTTGCCAAGCCACAGACGTGGCCCAGTCCAAGATGGCTGGCCTCCTCCCCTGGGAGCCACAGGTCCTTTTCCATCTCTGGATACACAAGTCAAATGTGTATCCAGACTCTTGAGTCAAATCCACAAGGTCTCAGGGACAAATGGAAACTCGGATATTCTGAGCTCCGATCTCAGGCTTCCACTGCTCCGTAGAGAAGTCTCTACGGAGGCTTCAGCTGACCTTGGTTTCTTCCTCGCCTGCCCCATGACAACCAGTCTCTACCTGTCCTATTGGAAAGAACCAACAAAGGTGGGGGCTGGGGAGGTGAGGTCAACTGTGTGCTGAACACCTACTACGTGCTGATGTATTCTCTCATTTAATCGTCAAATGCTGGGAAGCAAGCCACGTTCCCTTCCCCTCCTGCCCGAACCTCTTTGCATGGCTGGCTCTTTTCTCTTCCTCTAAGACCCAGCTAAAAGATGCCTTCCTTGATGACAAAGACTAAACAGGCCCTCTACTGCCACCCTCAACCGTTTGCGTTGCTCTGCTGGCAATTACTCCATTCGGGGTCACCTGTGAATTGGTCCCCTCCTTGCGATCTCGACTGCAGCTTCTCTATAGGCGCTCATGCACCGTGACACACAGCAGCTCGCTCGCCTAGGACCTGGCCCGCTGTGGGCACTGAATTAATATCTGTGGCTGAATTCATGAATGAATGATAATGCAAGCTACATTTCCACACTGAAATGTCAACCCACTTTTAAACTGCTTTGTAGCAAATTCGCAACCCTTGCACATGAGATGGGTAAATTAGTTTGGCGATGACAGGAAGCAAAGGCAGAGAATCGCGTTCTCCCTCTTCTAATTACAGGGCTCTCGGATTCACTGCTCAAGAGAAAAGGCAACAGGCAGACAATACAGGCCAGCAAATCTCTGTCCCGATCATGAAATGACACCATAACTTATGTTTCCCGGAGTCACTTTCTCACTCGTCTCTCTTTTCGAATAGCCTTCCCTTAAGCAATTAGCTCTCATTTTGCACTGCCAAAAACCACCACTTCCCGTCGCAACAACACCCCTGCTTTCTCATCTCATGTTTCACAAGGAACGAAACGTGGACTGACACGGCCCTGTCTTGCAGCCTGGTTGGCCAAGCCGGAGGACGGACAGGCCCAGGCCTGGGGCTCTGAGCATCAACGAGGCTTTGGCTTTTCTCGCCTCCAGGGGGCAGCCAGCTTCGGGAGGACCACTTCCAGGGCTCTGAGTTCATCTGTTTTTGTTAATTTGTTCTTGTGTTTTAAAAACATACAGTTAGAGGTATCCGAGCCGCATGTGATTTAAAAAATCAGCTGAGGTCTGAGACTCTCTGCTGGGAGTAAAGAACTTGCAAATGAGAGTTTTAAAGAGGTTTTTGTTCCATCCTCTGGGTAACCCAAAGCTTGCATAAATGCAGACTATCGCAGGACTGTGAATTAGTTTTTGATGTGTCTGTTTTTCTCAAAAGACTATGAGAGTCTTGAGGACAATATTCTCAGAGCTCAAGACAGTATCAGGCACATAGTGATTGTTCGATGAATGTTCCCACTGGATGGAAAGATATACAGATGCACAAATGGACAGACGGGTGGATGGACGGTTGGAGGAGGGAAGGGGTATGAGAAATATCTAATCTACTCATTTACTAAGGTGAACATCTAGTTTCTCTCCAAGTATTTAAGACACATGGACGACACACGCACAAAGACATGTATACAGGGACTTTTACCGCAACACCACTTAAGGCAATAAAAGTCTGGAAACAGTAATGAAATGGTTATGTAAAATATCGCCACAGCCAGAGCCAGACTGTACAACTACTGAAGGCGTAGCGTAGATCTCTGCTGCTAATAGGGACTGATCTCTCAGACATAACGTCAAGTGACGGAAGCAAGACACAAAACAGCATGTCAGGCAAGCTACTATTTTCCCTACCGAGTTGGGAGACAGATGTGCCTATGAGCTTGGATCGCATTAATCACTTCTGAAAACACACAAGAAACTGCCAACTGTGGACGGCTTTGAGGGAAGGGCAGTGAGAAGCGAGGGTCAGAGGCAAGAGGAAGGTTTATTTTTACTGTAAAACTTTATACTTTATAAGCTTTTATCACGTACATGAGTTGTTACCCTTCCGAAAAATAAATGTAACAACCCCAGCCCCACCCCCACTCTTCGACCAGAGCAGGGTCCACTCTGATCCGCTTCCTGTATCGCGTTTCGAAGGAAGAGCTTCTCTTAGGGTTGCGCACCCACGGTTTATTTAAATGAGAAGGTTTAGAGAACGCTGAACAGACGGCCTCATTTGCTCTCCTTTCACTCTTCACTCCCAATGAACAACCAGAGAAACTGAGGCACGCAGCCACCAGAAGATGCCAAAGAAATGCAGAGTTGTGCAAACTCGAGAATCCAAACCCTCTGTCGCTACGACTGTGGGATAACTGAGAGTGAATGTAGGATTTCCTTAAAAACACCACGAGCACAGCAGGACCTGCCACTCAGAAAGTAGCCGGGGCCCATCGGCAGCACCCACGAGCATTAGGAGCGTGGAGAAGGTTCACGCGGCAGGTCTGACGCGCTTATTATGGCAAACGGGAGTGGCTTTGCTTTATCTGGGTTGAGCTGCTGGAGACATCGGACTAAGAGGACAATAGAAGGTACCTGCCCTGGCTGTCACCCCAAATGCTGTCTTCTTGCAAACAGAACAGCCCTTCGTGAGCTTGCAAGGGAAGGTGTGTCACTGGGGAAAATCTACCAGGGCGGAGATTGAGGCTTCCCAGCCCCTAAGCCCGGTAAGCCCCACCCCACGCTTCCCCACCGGGGGTCAGCAAACCACGGCTCCAGCTCCTGGAGTATGACAGCCCTCAGCAGCATCCTTCAGGAAGTAGACATCGAGTTCCACTTTCTGCCACGGGCGTGCCCACATCCATTCCAGGTTCCTTCCTTACACAATTCCCTGGACATGTACCTTTCAAGGTTTGCATCTTTCAAACCCTATGAGGCTCAGATGGCCCTCACTGAGTAAAGCCTTTTGAACCTGATGTCCCACCTTGCAAGGAGAGCCGAACGCTTCCATAGCATTTTGTATGTGTCTATTAAAGGTCCCCCTATATGCATGGAGGTCATCGATCACTTCCTACTTCCTCAGAAGTTGACTGAGCACCAGGCTGTGCCTTAACTCGGAATGTCCATCACCTATCCTGGTACCTGGCCACAGGGTAACAATCCACGGTGACATGTACCTTTCTATATGAACAGAAACATCCGGATGGTTATCTCTAGGGAGGGGAATGAAATTGAGGGTGATAGCAAAGAGATTTTAACTTAATGTCTGAATGTCTGCATTGAGAATGTATTCACGTATTGTGCCTTGCAAAAAATATATTTGTAATAATAGCAGCTGCAGTGGGTTAACTGGTACCCACAAAATGGTATGCCCAAACGCAAAGCCCTGGAACCTGTAAGTGTGACCTTATTTGGGAAAACGATCTTTGCAGATGTACTTAAGTTAAGGATCTAGGGATGAGATCATCCTGGATTATCTAAGTGGGCCCTAAATCCAATGACAAGTGTCCTTATAAGAGACACACAGAGGAGAGACACAGGAGGCGGCGGCGTGTGAAGACAGAGGCAGAGACTGGGATGATGTGGCCACGAGCCAAGGAACGCCAGGACCCGCCAGGAGCCGCAAGAGCCACGGAAGGCCCCTCCCCCAGAGCCAGAGGGAGCACGGCCCTGCCGGGACTGACACCTCGATTTCGAACTCGAGGCTCCAGAACTGCGAGGAGTATGTGTTTGCTACATTTCTTGACCTCTTGCTCAGTGCTAGGCCCTGTGTTATGCATTTTATACACATCATCATCCGAAGCGGTCACTGACACTATGATCACCCTCACTTCACAGATGGGAAAACTGAGACCCAGACAGTTGACTTAACCTGCTCAAGGGCACAGGTTGTAAGTACAGAGCCAGGAGCACAACCGGGCAGTGTGGGCCGAGTCTGTGCTGGCTAGAACGCCCTCCTGAGGGAGCATGGCCTTGGTGCCAGATGGGTCCAGCTAGGCCTGCCCTCTGACTCCGCCATCCCAGCCAAGGCACCTGACTTCTCCGAGCCTCCCTCTCAGTTATAAAGCCTAGAAATATCACTTCCCTCTGGACTTGTCATGTCATGGATTAAGTGAAAGAATGGAAACAGAGTCCGGTGCACTGTGTCCCTATGAGGACACAGACGAGGTGCTCTTGTGCAGGAATGGATAAGGCTGGGTCGGAACATTACTCACGGGCAGGGACGGCCATTACAGGAGGCTGGGGTAGGGGTGGCCAGAGGACATGTTCTTGCATGAGGAACATGATGAACGGAGGTACAAATCACTTTCTAAATTCACTCTCCCAGCCCGATCCACTATGCTGTCAGCTCTTGGAGACGCCAGGTGGGTGAGTTGGGGGTAACAGGCAGTTAATTAGCCCTAGGAGTTCCACTGTGTAAAACTAAAACATTATAGTTTTGATGGCAGAAAATGAGAAAGCATTCTTGGAGCTGAGCTCTCCGTCCTCAAGCACATACTGCAGAACCCACCGCCTGGACAACTTGTTCTGTGAGGTTCAATCCTGAAGACTGGAAGTAATAGTACCTCCCAAAAATACTCGCCGTAGATATTAACAGCCCTACCCCACCACCCCGCCCTCTGCCACACACACACACACACACATACACTAGTGCCTCCCACAACCAGCTAATCACTGGCATTGATGATTTAGGAAGCCAGTCACCAACATTCTCAATTAGAATGCCAAACCATTTCCCCGAGATCAGACAGAAGCTGTCCTGCCAAGGAGAGAGCTGCCTAATTTTCCATCTGTCTTTTATCAATAAGCAATAAATGATGAGTTTTGCTAATTAAAGATGACAGGTATAACTCAATTTAACATCCATTTTATAATTATCTCCCAAAGTGCAATGTTTCCCCAACCCCTTTGAAAGTGATGACTTTGAGATGTGTCTGGAACTATCAAAGGCACAAAAGGGAACAGTCCCAGACCCACGGCCTGGTCATCTGTTTCCAACATACTGAGTGGCATCGGGCAAATCACTTCCCTGCTCTGAGCTTCCACGTCTTACCTGAGGAAAGGAAGGGGCAGGATAAAGGGGTGGACTGTGGCTGTTTCCTGCCTGGCATACATCTCCCTCCTGGGAAATCACCCTAACAAAGGATTTGTGTCGCCTGAACCTCACACCTGATCCATAGGTGGGCACAAAATAACTCGGGCCAATCAGCATATCCTGTTTTTGTGGCCACAGTGACTGGTTCAAGACTGGTTAGTAAACTAATGAAGCTGGTTCGATCAGAGTGAACCTTGGGGATTTTGCTGGCAAGGTGGGACAGGCTCGTTCTTCCCCAATGACTGGGAGGATGAGCAGCCCAGCATCACTGCTCACCTAGCTCTGAATTTCACAGTTATCCAACGCAACAAATTCTTTGCTTTGCTAAGGCCGGTTTGGCATGGGCTGGGTTTCTACCATTGAAAGCATCCTAACTGATACGGAAATGATGATCCCTCCCAGCTCTGGCATTTCTTTTATTGTATGCTTTAAGTTTTCCTAGGCAGGCCGGGCCCTGAAAATGAATACCCTGGGGATACCCCTGGCACCAAGGAGAGACTGTGAGCAGTTTAAGGACTCAAGATCACATCAGACTTCTCTGATTCCCAGTTCAAAGCACAGTACCTGGAACTCAGGAGACTGAGAATGACACATGTGGACTGAATGAACGGGTCAGTAAGACAAAGAAATGGAAACTATGGGCCCCGGGGAAGCTCTGCCTCTAATCGGCATCGTTGCCATGGCCACCATAGCCACCACCAGCACCACGGTTTGGTGAGTGCTAACTAGGTGCCAGCACCAGAACTCTGCCCGTGTCCTCTGACTGACTCCTCATAACCACCCCAGGGGTGGGGGGAGCAGGTTGCCCACCGTGGGAGTCATCGGGGTCGCCCGCAGATAACTCTGCTTTGTCCAGGTGCCTGGAAAGACTGCATTTCCCACCCACCTGCAGTGAGAGCTGTCCATGAGACTTGCTTTGCCAGTGAAGTAACAAGGAAGTGGCACGTGGAGCCAAAAATAACGGGTCTAAAACTTGGATCGTGGGGTAAACTGCAGAGGCGTACTTCCCGGGCCGCAGCGCCCCCTGGCGCACCACCACGGTTCTGCTACGTTCACGTACCACTTGCACTACCGTTTACTAACGTTATTTCTCAGATCGACTCACCGTTTTACTTACAGTATGTGCTTAAAAAGATCACCCTAGCACATAGAAAACTAATTTCCCTTGCCATATATAGAACGCAAACGGGATGCAATGAAAACGCTCCTTGACTGAGTTCTAAGTGTCAGCGGTTCTCGCCCCCCGCTGTGTCGGATGAGCCGAGGCAACTGGGGCTGTCAAGGCCCCAGTCTGGGGCTTCTCCTTCAGCTAGTCTGGGGTTGAGCCCTGGTGTCCAGGTGTCTCCGTACCGTGGCCGACCAGCACCCTGACCCTGAGCCCACGCCGGCTTTGTCGGGGAGTTGGAAGCGCGGGATACGCACCAGCACGGCCTGGAGATGGCACCAGTGCTGCTGGAAGGAAACTGAAAACGAACAGTTTGTCCTCACGAGCAGCGAGTCCACGTTCTCAGCGCCCGACTCCTGAACCACCGGGGCTCACCCTGCCTCCTACCAGGCGACACGCCTCCCACCTCGGGAAGCACAGACCTGAGGACTGGGCAGACCCGTCTCCCTGGACGAGCCCCACAGCTTGACTCCCCAGAATACAGAGATTCTAAGCAGCAGGTGCTTGAGGTTCCGAGCTCCGGCAAGGGCCTGGATTCCAGCATCACAGCTCAGCTCACATGGGGTCTGCTCCCCGACACTGGGAGGAAAAGGGTCCAGGAGACAGTCCAAGGCCTGTTCTCTGATCGCCAGTGCCCAGGTCAGCACCTGACAATATGCATCCAGTGAATGAATAAATAAGGTGTCATCCCCGCTGGATCTTGGGGGATGGGCACGATTCGGACCCCTGTCCCAGGGTGGACGTGATACTGCAGAGGGGGCTCGGGGCACAGGGGGCGAATCTTCTCTAGCCCTTGTTCTTCCACCAGTAGCTTCTCCAATTAAGCTCTGGCTTGTCCTGACAGCCACAGTCTCTCCGTGACTGATGGGTAATTTCATACCCAAATTGGAAACCATTTAAATTGAGACATCAGGAAAATCAGGGTAGGAGACATATGATAGCTTCTTCCACATGACAGCAAATAAAAAATGAAAACAACAACTTTGATCGTCTTGTGACAAATAAATTCATGGTCCCTTGTTGGTTTGTAGAATTGACAAAGAATGTTTAGTTACAGTCAGATTCATCTAGTATTTTCTGGGCATCCAGTGAGAATGCTATGGCGAGAGAAGTGGGAAGTAATATTCATTCATTCATTCATTCATTCACTCATTCATTCAATAAATATTTAATACTCTCTACCAGGCACTTGGGAAATATTCAAGTATAAAATGGACAATGGGAGAGACAGCAAATAAACAACTCCACACCAAGTGGTGTTAAATGCTATGGAGAAAAATAAAGCAGGGGAGGGGGCCCCACTGTACTCAGGTTATGACACGGTGGTACTTGACGTCCTACTTTGGATGGTTTAGCAGCATTATCTCATTTAATTCAGACCTCATACAATGCTCTCTGGTGGGCATCACCAGTCCCATTTAAAGATGAGGACGTGAAGACTGAAAAAGTAGACTTACCAGCTCCATCACTTATGAGTCATGAGGACTTGGGGGCATTATCTATCTCACTGTGCCTTAGTTTCCTCATCTCTAAAATGGAGACAGGAGTGCCTACATCACGGAATAGCTACTACATGTAAAAGACATGGGAAAGGATTCGGTACGTGATAGGCACTCAGTCAACGGTACCTGTTGTCGTAAGCTGAAGTGTAAATGCCACTCCCATTTTTAAGGACTTCATTATGGGATGGAAAAGCCAAAATATACACCTGTGAAACTAGTGGACGATAATATCCACGAACAAAGCATGCTGATTCACACTGCCAATCTCCCTGCCTCCCAGGCCCATCTTCCTGACCAACTCCTAGTCATCCTTGAAAACCCAAGTCAAACATCTCCCCTTTGAAGCTTTCCGTGACCAAACCCAGCAGTTATTTATTGTGCAATCATTATTCCCAATACTGGCAAAACTCGATTTCTTCTTCGTTCGTTCATTCATTCAACAAATACGTTTCAAGAGCCTACTGTCTGCCAGACCCTCGTCATACTCATTCCATTGCAATTATGTGTTTATGTATCTGTGTCCTCCATTGGACAACAAACTTCTTAGGGACAGAGAAAATTAATTTGTTCAACAGAACAAATTAATTAGTAATAAAAGGACAATGTAGGAAAAGTAGACGAAATGGGCAGCCTAGAGGGAGAGATTAGAGGAAGTTAAAAACAAAAACAACTCAGACTGACAGGACCCCTAAGGGCTTCCTTAAGGAAGGAGCTGGACCTTGCAGGATGGGGAAGATCTGAAAGAAGGAAGGAAAAGCCAACACACAAAGAAAGCCAAATCTCAACCAGATGAGTAGTATAAATGATGCCACTTATGTTAATAACAGGTAAGTGTGTGTATGTGTGTGTGTGTATATGTGTGTGTGTGTGTGTGTGTGTGTGTGTATATATATACACACACACACACACACATACCCCTCTGTATGTAAATGCACAAAATCATCTAGAAGGATATACACCAAACTCTTCATGGTAGGGATCACTAGGAGAGAGACGCTGGTACTTTGCACTTTATTTGATTGCCTATTATTTCTTTCAAAAATATGTTCTCCGATTATTTATGTAATTTAGAAAAAATTTAAGGCATGTCTCCTGAAAGCCAAAAGGTAGAGAAATAAGACACTGCAAGCAGAAGGAAGAACAAGAGCAAATGGTAAGGGGCGGGACTCTGCGGCCAAAGGGCCGACAGCGAGAGGTGAGGAAGAAGGAGAGAGTCCGGTCCTGCTTCAGCATCTACCAGGTTACTTTTAAAACCACTGGGAGGAAAAGGGTCCAGGAGACAGTCCAAGGCCTGTTCTCTGATCGCCAGTGCCCAGGTCAGCACCTGACAATATGCATCCAGTGAATGAATAAATAAGGTGTCATCCCCGCTGGATCTTGGGGGATGGGCACGATTCGGACCCCTGTCCCAGGGTGGACGTGATACTGCAGAGGGGGCTCGGGGCACAGGGGGCGAATCTTCTCTAGCCCTTGTTCTTCCACCAGTAGCTTCTCCAATTAAGCTCTGGCTTGTCCTGACAGCCACAGTCTCTCCGTGACTGATGGGTAGACTGATGGGTAATTTCATACCCAAATTGGAAACCATTTAAATTGAGACATCAGGAAAATCAGGGTAGGAGACATATGATAGCTTCTTCCACATGACAGCAAATAAAAAATGAAAACAACAACTTTGATCGTCTTGTGACAAATAAATTCATGGTCCCTTGTTGGTTTGTAGAATTGACAAAGAATGTTTAGTTACAGTCAGATTCATCTAGTATTTTCTGGGCATCCAGTGAGAATGCTATGGCGAGAGAAGTGGGAAGTAATATTCATTCATTCATTCATTCATTCATTCAATAAATAATTAATACTCTCTACCAGGCACTTGGGAAACATTCAAGTATAAAATGGACAATGGGAGAGACAGCAAATAAACAACTCCACACCAAGTGGTGTTAAATGCTATGGAGAAAAATAAAGCAGGGGAGGGGGCCCCACTGTACTCAGGTTATGACACGGTGGTACTTGACGTCCTACTTTGGATGGTTTAGCAGCATTATCTCATTTAATTCAGACCTCATACAATGCTCTCTGGTGGGCATCACCAGTCCCATTTAAAGATGAGGACGTGAAGACTGAAAAAGTAGACTTACCAGCTCCATCACTTATGAGTCATGAGGACTTGGGGGCATTATCTATCTCACTGTGCCTTAGTTTCCTCATCTCTAAAATGGAGACAGGAGTGCCTACATCACGGAATAGCTACTACATGTAAAAGACATGGGAAAGGATTCGGTACGTGATAGGCACTCAGTCAACGGTACCTGTTGTCGTAAGCTGAAGTGTAAATGCCACTCCCATTTTTAAGGACTTCATTATGGGATGGAAAAGCCAAAATATACACCTGTGAAACTAGTGGACGATAATATCCACGAACAAAGCATGCTGATTCACACTGCCAATCTCCCTGCCTCCCAGGCCCATCTTCCTGACCAACTCCTAGTCATCCTTGAAAACCCAAGTCAAACATCTCCCCTTTGAAGCTTTCCGTGACCAAACCCAGCAGTTATTTATTGTGCAATCATTATTCCCAATACTGGCAAAACTCGATTTCTTCTTCGTTCGTTCATTCATTCAACAAATACGTTTCAAGAGCCTACTGTCTGCCAGACCCTCGTCATACTCATTCCATTGCAATTATGTGTTTATGTATCTGTGTCCTCCATTGGACAACAAACTTCTTAGGGACAGAGAAAATTAATTTGTTCAACAGAACAAATTAATTAGTAATAAAAGGACAATGTAGGAAAAGTAGACGAAATGGGCAGCCTAGAGGGAGAGATTAGAGGAAGTTAAAAACAAAAACAACTCAGACTGACAGGACCCCTAAGGGCTTCCTTAAGGAAGGAGCTGGACCTTGCAGGATGGGGAAGATCTGAAAGAAGGAAGGAAAAGCCAACACACAAAGAAAGCCAAATCTCAACCAGATGAGTAGTATAAATGATGCCACTTATGTTAATAACAGGTAAGTGTGTGTATGTGTGTGTGTGTATATGTGTGTGTGTGTGTGTGTGTGTGTGTGTATATATATACACACACACACACACACATACCCCTCTGTATGTAAATGCACAAAATCATCTAGAAGGATATACACCAAACTCTTCATGGTAGGGATCACTAGGAGAGAGACGCTGGTACTTTGCACTTTATTTGATTGCCTATTATTTCTTTCAAAAATATGTTCTCCGATTATTTATGTAATTTAGAAAAAATTTAAGGCATGTCTCCTGAAAGCCAAAAGGTAGAGAAATAAGACACTGCAAGCAGAAGGAAGAACAAGAGCAAATGGTAAGGGGCGGGACTCTGCGGCCAAAGGGCCGACAGCGAGAGGTGAGGAAGAAGGAGAGAGTCCGGTCCTGCTTCAGCATCTACCAGATTACTTTTAAAACAAAGCCAAAATGTCTCTGCACTGCCGCAAAGCACTGGGAGCAACACCTGGCTGTGAGCCTCACTGTAACGGGGCAGGAGGCGATGCCCATCGGAGGCACGCACATTCATGCTGACAGAGGTGATGATACTCCTGGACAGCAAAAAGAAAAAAAGCCACTTTTCCGGAAAATGAATAAAAATCTAAGGAGACCTGATGTTTCTGACTTCATCAAAAGCCAAGTCAGATCTCCGATGCCTGACTTGGCCACATCAGTCTCATCTTAAACCATAACCACAAACTTGAATGTGGAGAAGGCCCATAGTTTTTGACTATCTGAGCGAACACCATTTGAACCCTGGTCAACAAAATCATTACCCTCAAGACCAGAGCACTAGCTCTGAAAGACCCCAGGGGCAAGAAGGCGTAGATACCTTCTGGGCAATTCCAGGATGCCATCTCTCAAGAAGAGGTCATTCCCAAATGAACAGGGGAAGGGAGTCCATAGTTTGGTTTGGGGCAACTTACTCCGGGCTCTCTTTGCCAAGATGCCTCTGTCCCAATCCAATCACATAACGGCTGGTCTCTAGGAAGAGACAGCAACATAATCTACACACAACAGGCTCTGGATTCCACAAACTAGCTGGAAAAGGACTCAAACTCCATGAAACACAGCAAAACAGCATTTATTTTTATTGGAAGATTATGTAAATCTACTTCAAGGAGATGAAGAAAGCTTCTAGCACAAACTGTAAGATTCCTTTGATGGTCAAATGCCACTCAAAATTGCTCACTTCCCAACTCAGCCCTAAGTTAATGATGGGTGTGGAGAGAAGGAAGTAGAGATGCATCTTTAACTTTTTTATAATTATAAAAATAGGAAGAAATCTTTGAAAAAGAACGTAGAAAGTCATATGCAATTGGCGGCGTAGCTAAGATTAATCAGAAGGGAATTCTATTATCATGGGGAAAGAAACATTAAATTAAGTTATAAGTACCTATACTTAGATGAATTTTGTAAGTGTAATCATGTGGTTATTATGAATCCTTAGAAATACTGTGTATATTAATTTAACAAATAGAATAAATTAGATTAGGATTTAGATGGATATGTCTTGGTAAGATTTACACGGCAGGGCGGGGACAGGAGGAAGAGGCCGGGGGAGCCTACTTTTAGAGGGTGACACAAAGGAAATGAGTCAAAGACACTGCTGCAGCCTGATCGCCTGGGAGAGAGGTCCGATCCCAGAGCAGCCGACACAGGTCCCATGAGGTTGCTCCAGTCACAGGAACCTGCACGCCAAGGAAATACCCAGGGGTCAGGAGCCAAGCAACCCGGGGTCTTGAAGTCGCTCCCTGAGGGAGGTGGGGCTGGGAGCATCTTCCACAGAGGGCAAAGAGAGAGCAGAGCTGACATATCAAATAAACAGAGCAGGCCTGGTTTGTGGCAATAATGAGCATGTGACATGAGCGCAAGACTGTGATTCATCCAAAACTGAGCACCTGGGTCAGATGAGAACGGAAGAAGGAAGGGCGAGCTCATTTCAGGGAGGACTTGGTGGCAAAGCAAAGGGGCATTCAGGGCCTGTGAGCACCGAGCACATCCAAGAGCGTCTGTCCTGGCAGTGGGCCTGGAGCAGCAAACTCACACCAAGCGTTCCCAAAGCCGTGCTAGAGAAGGCAGGGTCAGAAAAACGGAGGTAGAAGATTGTCACATAATCCTGGCTTCGATATCTGGACCTCCGTCTCAAAGCTAAGTCACAATGCAGTCAAACCAGAGAGACGCGAGCCACACCAAACGTGTTCTGATCTCTGACCTTGTGAAGGGCAGAGTCCGTCCTGTCTGCGTCGCCACATCCCCACAGTGTGTCCCACACTCTGCATGAGCCACCGCACCAAACACAAGCAACGACCAAAGGCGGCCTAAGCAGGTGCAGAAAAGTCCTCCCTCACCCACAGCTGGTCACCGCGGAGCACAAAGTGTGGAGCACCTTGATGATTTGGGACCTTGCAAACGCTTCCCATTTACATCAATGTGGGACCAGCTTTAAGGCAACTGGCGCAAAACTCTGATCTTAACGGAAATGTATTTTCAAAGTTCTTCATCCATAAGCCTTGGGGAGCCAGGCTCTGCCCACCCAAACCCTACACTGTAGCCCCTCAAAGCTCCCCGGTGGCACCCAAAAACCCATGGCGATGAGCAGGCCAGGCATGAACCAGAGCAGGAGCTGAACACGGGCACGTGCGGGAAGAAAGACCTGTGACCTGGGAGCCCTCCGCGGTGCAGGAAGCAGCTGCTTGAACATCAAGGCGCCTGTGGTCACTGGGTGAGTTTGCCCACAGATGGAAAATCATGGCTGGGCCCAAAGAGGGGCTTTTCTTCCCTGGCACCGAGAAGTCTAAAGTGGGTTGTGCAAGCATCTTTCCAGATGACTTTGTGTCAAATACTAATACCTCTGAGCTAAGCCTCTACGTGAGACATTATTTTAGTAGCCTCTCTCAAGTAGCATTTTAAAAAAGAATCTCCTTCAAGATGGTAGATGTCCAAAGTGCCAAATTCAAAAGCCTCCTGTAACCTGCATGCGATGTTTAGAGCTGCTGTGTCACCACAGACGATCTGGCACTTGATCATTAGCTATTCGGCAAGTGCCATCCGGATGAAAAGTAGATTTCTTATTAAGCTTCTGTACTAAAATAGCATCAGCCCTCAAACAAGATCACTCCCTCTGAAGGTGTCAAAGGTACAAAGAAAGACCCAGGAAGCATTTTATTTCAAAGTGAGCCATATTACAAAACTTAGAATGAGTTTTTTCCCACCTCTCGCCCCTGAATTTTACATTACCCGCCTTCCTCTCCTACCAACTCAGCCATTTCAGCAGCGGAGGGAAGGTGTCCCATGGAAACGCCAAGCCGCTTACAGCAAGGGCTAACAGCAGGTCTCTGCTACCCAGTAGGACTTGGGAAGCCACCTTTCCAGATGATAGAACGCTTTGGCTAACGCAGTGTTACCATAGCTACTACAGGAGCATGGTCAGATTCATACCTCGTGTGCTCCACGAGCGACTATGTGCGCCAGCCTCAGAGAAGAGGGAAATGAGCACATAGTCCCTGTCTCAGGGAGGCCGTCAGTCAACAGGTGAAAAAAAAAAAATTTAACACAAAGTAATAATACAGAGTGACAAAGGTTGGAGCACGAAGTGCCACGGAAGGGACTAGCCCAGTGCTCAGGAGGGGAGTGGACAAGAGGGGACAGTCTGCAAAGGCTTTCATGGAACTGGATTCTACTAGAAGCCGCTCGACAGACACCCCGTGCAAAACACGAAAGTCTTGGACGATGAAGAGGAAATGAAAAGGATATTCAGTTTTTCAAGACAATTGCAATGAAGAGCAATTATCATGCCATCGAGTGATGCACAGGTTTATGAAACTAGAGATAACGGGAAGGGAAGAGACAGTGAGACGTCTGCAGAGAGAGACTCATGCATGGGGAGAGACAGAGAGGCAGAGACCAACACACACATAGGAAGTAGGAGAGACAGAGAGACCGAGATAAAGACAGAGGCAGACTGAGAAAGGACAGATAGTGAGGAACAAAGGGAAACAGGAGAGAGCGGTGGACAGAGAGATAAAGAGAGAGGCACACAGAGACCAAAGAAGAAACTAAGAGACCGATAAAAAAATAGAGACAGAAACAGACAGCAAGACAGAGAACAGACAGATCCAGAACAACTTGCTCTTTGATAGGCAATGAGAAAGGCCCAGAGCACCTGGGGATCCGGTGCTGTGACTGAGACCCAGGCCATCTGGAGAGTTAGTGGAAGGCCAGTTGGAGCAGGACTGAACACTGGCCTGTCACTCACCCCGGGGGACTGTGTGGGAGGGTCACTGCACCCCAC
>NW_006435763.1:2277138-2281676 GCF_000325575.1 Pteropus alecto | reverse complement strand
AAGATAGAGTGGCTGAATGGATAAGGAAACAAGACTCGACACACAGAGAGAGACTAAAACGGATGGAAAAAGATATTGCCTTGATGGACCTAGAGAGCACTGTGCTGAACGAAAAAAGTCGGAGAGAGAAAGACAAATGCCACATGATTTCACGCACATGTGGAATCTAAAGAACAAAATAAACAACAACAATAAAAATGAAAACAAGCTCAGAGATACAGAGAATGTTTTAATGGCCACTAGACGGGAGGAGGGTTGCAGGGGACATTAAAAAAGGGCAAAGGGATTAAGAAGTACAAATGGATAGTTACCAAATAGTCATGGAGATATAAAGTGTAGCATGAGGAAAAAGTTAACAGTACTGTAATAAATATGTAAGAAAGAAGAGGGGTACTAGGTTTAGTGGGGTGATTACCTTGTGAGTTATATAGATCTCTAATCACTGGGCTGTACTAATATATTATTGTATGCCAACTATAAATGAAAAAAGCTCATTGAATTGTACAATGTAAATATGAGCAACTAATGTCCATTATATTTCAATAAAGCTGTAAAAAAATAATTAATAATATATGTGAAGGTGCTTTGGAACATACCTAAATATTACCTTATAGCATTATTAACTCACGGAAAAGTAAAGTTCTTTCTTAAAAAAAAAAGTCTATAATATTATAAAAACATAACACTGAGAAGAAACTGCTCCTGTGCCTACCATTTAAAAAACTGATTATTTGGTTCGTGCAGTCACTTTCTGCTCTATGAAAAGGAAGTTCTCAATTAGCAAACATTTAGTGAGCAGCTACTACGTTCAGGATGCCGTGCTAGGCACTGGGGTTCAGAGATGAAACAGGGCGGGGCCCGTTCCACACACCCGCCGCTGAGCTGTTGTGCTGGCTGCTGCCGCCTGCCACATTCTACCCCACGTGACAGAGGAGGAAACTGGGGGTTCCCAAGTGCTGCCCTTGAGGTGCCCAAACACTGTTGGTCTGAGAGGAAGTCGGAGCCAGGGTCGGCAGGCAGCCAGGCCCAGTGGAAGTGATGGGGAGAGGCCGAGATTCCCAGACAGACGCTCTCGCGATGGGAGGAGAAGGCTCCAGACCTGCAGCTGAAATTCCTCCTTCCTTTTGCCCCAGCCCTGATGCTGGGGAGTGGTCAGAGTGGACCCGAGGCAATAACGGCAAGGTCAAGGGGTCCCCTAGGGGGCCACTGCCCAAATGGCCAGCTTTTCCCAGCAGCCTTCAGGTCCTTTATGTCAGCTTTACTCTTTCCTATCTCTGGCCATCACAATCTGCCCCAACAATCAGAGCTACCTCTGTGCACATGGGTGTCGCTGCCCTGAAGGGCATTCAGACTTGAAGCGAAGTGTGGCTTGGAGGAGAGCAAGTGGGCCTGCATGTCACAGGGGCCCAGGGAACAACAGGACTCCATCCAGACTGCCTGTGGCCTTTCATTTGTTCATTCATTTACTCACTCACTCATTCACTCCACAAGCCGACCCCCATTCATTGGGCACCTGCTAAGTGAATCACTAGGATTCGCGGGGAACAGCAAGAGACTCGGAACTTGCCCTTGGGGAGCAGGGGAGGCAGATGCTGCTCAGTGACAGATAAACTACGTTAAGGGAAGAAGGGAGAGACCCATCCAAGCATCCTACTCAATATGGAAACTGTGACCTTGTCGGAGCATCAGAAAGGCTTCCCGAGAAGTGATGAGTTGATATTGAGGAGTGAGTTACCTGGGCCCAGAGTGATATTCCAGGCAGAGGGGACAGCAGGAGCAAAGGCCCTGCAGGAAGCAAGGGGCCTGGAGCAGAAGAAAGCTGATGGGCAGGGGGCCCGGTCCCGCGGTGGAGCATAACGAGGAGGCCAGTGGGGCTAGACCCTTCTGCGTCTCGGCTGCCGTATTTATAACAGAGGATAAACATCCCACTTGATTCACATGCTTGCCTTCAAAGATAAATGAGAATAAAGGCAAAGACACAAAGTGTGCCTGACAGTGCTGGAAATTGATAAATCGTGAGCCCCTGATGGATGCGGGCCCTCGGAAAGGCAGAGGAAGATGGACGAAGGCGATGGTCCTCTCCGACGCCCCGGGGTCTTGCAAGGCAAGATCTCTGGGGCTTTGGCCCTCCGAGCTGAGCCCCGCAAGCTGCCAGACAACCTTCTCATCTAAATACGGGGTTTCACAAGAAAGCTATGCCAACAGAGTGGTAAAAATAAAACTGGGAAACAACTCAACATCCATCAATAGGTGCCTAGGTAAATAATTATGGTATTGCTAATTCAAGGGAACATGATACAGTTCTTAAAAAGAATGATACAGACCTACGTGTAAAGTAAAATAAAAAGATCTCTAAAGGATTTGTTAAGTCAGGGGAAGTAATACACAGAACGGTGAAAACAGCGGGTAATGTTACTAAAACGTGTAGGCGTCTGGAAAAACAAACCCAAGACGGGTCATTGTCACTGCCTCCAGGCAGGAAACGGGGACAGGGATAGGAGGGAGATTTGTTGTCCCTGAACGCCCTTTTACACTTTTTAACACGGGTGTAAGAACTTCTGTCAAGAGTCCAAAATTTTGTAAGCTTACACTGTTTAAAGAAAAATGCAATCTTTCAAGGCAGACAGACGCAGACCTGACGCTTCTCGTTGTGTGACGGTAGCTGAGTCACTGCGTTTCTGAGCCTCAGTTTCCTCTTCTGCAAAACGGCATCAGAATAGTAATTACTGCTAGGACATCAATTACTCAATAAATGTCAGCTGCTCAAAGTGGAGTTACTGATTTGTACCGGCTGGTATGTTGTTTTTGTCGTGCGCCGGGGACTAAAGCACCGAGGCTGCTCTCTGGAAATGTGTCTGTACTGACGATAATCACCCGTCTTCCAGCATAAAGGATGTGCAGGGACTCCTACAGGGTCCAAACTGAACCTACCTTGAGCAATGGGACTGCTCGTTGGTCCTCACTGGCCATCAGGTCCCTCTCCGCCAAGGCAGACCTTGGGGCACGCCAGGACCCTTGCATCGGACAGAGATGGAGAGACTGGCCCACCCTCAGGCCAGCCCCCTCACACCAGAAACAGGCAGCAGCGGGACCTCCCCACCCTTGTGAGCCCGCTGTCCTTTCTCGGCTGCAGGTGCAGCAAGACACGTAAGCACGTAAGACACTGCCCAAGTCTTGATGTGCGGCCGAGCTGGGAAGGCCGCTGCAGAGGGACCCGTGGGACCTTCTCAGTAGGTCAGTGGGTAACATAATGGACCTCCCATACCTGCTCCCCCAAATTCCCTAGGGTCAGTGGAGCGTGGAGAAAGGAAAGAGACTTGGTGATTAAATCCGAGTTTGAATCCAACTCCACAAAATACTCACTGAAAGATCTGGGGCGTCTCTGAGGCTCAGACAACCTACGAACGGAGATACATCACCTCCACGGAGGGGTCTTAGTGCCCAGTAAGTGCTAACTAAGTGTGTTTCCCTCTTAGAGAACACAGATCTCCCTAGTTAAAGAACCACAAAGGCCTGTGTCAAGTCTTGGATTCGTGAGGGGTCAAGAAAACAAACCCGATCAGGGACGCGCCCTGGGGCTCTCGACAGCCACATGCTGGCCTCGCACAAACACGGGTGTGACGTGGCATCACCGACAGTGCTTACCCAAGGCCGATGCGTGCGCCCCCTGACAGCAGTGCACGCCCCCCCACCTGTGCACCGCTGGGGCGGCAGAAACTCAAGCCTCTAGAGCTCACGACCAAATCTCAAGAAGGCAAGGGACAGAGAAACATGGTGTCACCGCAGGGTGGCCATCGACAAAATCCTACCTAGGAAAACTACAGTTCAAAGGGCCAAGTTCCTTCGATGGGAACAACACAAGGCAAGGGGGGTAAAAGAGAAAGGTGGAGGGGACCAAGCAGATTACAAGAGGCTCGAGAGACCTGTCACCCAGCGGCCAAATATGCACTTCATTAGAGTCCTGATTAGAGCACAGGAATTGAAAAAACGTTTGAGAAAACTGCAGAAAATTGAACACTGACTGGACATTTGAGAATATTAAGGAGTTCCCAATAATTTTTATGCATGATAATAGTACTGTAAGTATCTTTAAGTGACAAATATTGAAACATTTATGAATAAAATAATATCATGGTTTGGACATGATCTAAACAATCTGTATTGGGAAGGGACTGAACTGATTATGAATGAAGCGAGAACGACCCAGAGTTGATCACTGTTAAGGCTAAGTGCCGAGGGTTTCATTAAATAGTTCCAACACCGTTTTGCATATGTTTGAACTTTCCTGTTGTAAAAAGTGAATGTTTGAGCCACAGGCTGTGAGAGGGTATTTACAGCATGTATATCTGAACAGGATATAAGAACCACCATAAATCAGTAAGAAAAACAAAAAATCCAACGGGAGAATGACCAGAGGCTATGAGAAGCGAGTCACAGAAGTGGAAAGCGAAATGGGTGACAAGCAAATGCGAAGACGGTCCACCTCACTGGGGATCACAGAAAGGCACGTTAGAGCCACCTCACACCTGAAGGTGTTA
>NW_006435763.1:2235164-2277127 GCF_000325575.1 Pteropus alecto | reverse complement strand
GGAATGCTTGCGCACTGACAGAGGGGTCATAAATAGGTATTTTTACTTTACGATACACCAAAACTCGGGGAAGTTTGAAATACCAAGCCCTACCTACAACTCAGCATCCCGCACGAAGGTGCGTGTTTGAAGAAAACATTTGTGTAACGGATGTAGGAAGTGATAATAAGCGGCCACTGAGGTCACGAACAGAGAGACAAGGCGACACTGCGTGTCTCCTGATAGAAAACATCACCCCAATGAGAGTTATGTTTTCAGCAAAATTAAACCTGAATCCAAGCCCCTAGATCCAGATGCCAATTTAAGGAAACACAGAGAACAGGGAGGGAGCAGGTGACACAGCGCTGTAGAGATGCAATCGGCAAATTTCAGGGGGTGAAGCGACCCAATAAATAAGTTATAAGAAAAGGAGAGATGAAAGAGGGCTCTGTAGATGGAAAGAGACCCAAGAGAGTAGTTACATTCATAGAGACAGAGAGGAGATTGGTGGTTTCCAGGGCTGGGGGGCTGGAGAATGGGGAGCTAGTGCTGACTGGGGGGCAGAACTTCAGTTGGGAGAAGATGGGAAAAGTTCTGGAGATGGATGGTGGAGATGGTTACACAGCACTGTGAATGCACTTCACGCCACAGAACTACACACTTAAAAATGGCTAGAATGGTAAATTTTACGTTATGTGTCTTTTGCTACAATTTGAAACAATTATTTAAAGAGAATAAAGAAACATAGGAGGCATAACCAATTTAACACATGAACCTCATGTGGACCCTGATTCATAAAAACTATAAAAATGATGAGACGATGAGAAAGTTGAACACTGGTATTTGAGGGTATAAAGGAATTATGGGTAACGGAAGGGGTGACAGTGATAGCGTATTTATGTTTCCTTACTTTTTAAATATATACTGAGATGTCTACAGATGAAATAACAATCAGTATTTGAGTCAAAATGACAAAGAAGAGGAAAGTGGGTGTAGGCAATCTCGAACGAGATTGACCAGAACTGATGATAATTCAACTTGACAATGGATATGAGATGCATTACACTAATCTGCCTACCTCTGGCATTTAACATTTGACAAAATAAAAAAGCTTTTAAATGAAGAAAGAACTATTATAAATGTGTTCAAAAGGACAAGATGCTCTCAGCACCATGGTTTGCAACAGCAAAATACTGGCAACAATCTAAGTGCCCAGGAACACACAACTGGATTAAAATATTACGGTGTTTCACTCAACAGAGAACTAAAGAGTCGAGAAACTGAATGAGTTAGATCAGCGGTCCTCAACCAGCAGTGATTTTGCCCCCAGGGGACATCAGGCCACTGGTGGAGACATCTCTGGCTGCCATGACTGGGTGGGGTGCTACTGGCTGGCCTCTAGTGGGTAGAGATCAGGGACGCTGCTAAACATACTGCAATGCACAGGACAGTCCCCTAACAAATAATTATACAACCCAAATTATCAAGAGTGCCACAGTCTAAAATCTCTATATTAGATCTACATGGGAGAGTCCTCTCTCAAATCATAATACTGAATTAAAAACAAACAAAAACTAGGGGCAAAGAGATATGTATAAGCAATACCATGTAGGTAAAAGTTACACAAAACCAAGACTGTTCACTGCTCACAGACGTTTACCTATGTAGTATCCTATCAAAATAAGGAAGGGAAGGCTATGTGTCAGCTGCAGAATACTGATAACGGTGGGGGAGCGAAGGGGGCTTCGACAGAACGTGTAGCATTATTTTATACATTCCATCCCTCTCACCTAAAGAAAAGCCAGTGTGGTTAAGGTTTATGTGCATACCATCTGGATGGTGGGTACGTGGGTGCCCGTTCTTCTGCTCTCTGTACTTTTCTATACCCTTGACGTTGCTGACAATGAACTAAACAGAGGGGCTGTGGGCAGCAGAGGCTGGGTGGACAGACGGACAGTGGGCAGCATGGCAAGGCTGAGACCTGCCAGGGGGGAACACTCACCGGCCCCCGGAGGTCGATAAGCTCCTGCCTCATCTGGGACACGAGGGCTTCCTTGGCCACCAGGGCCCTGTGCAGGCGCTCGTTGAACTCGATCAGCTCACCATGCATCTCCGCCACCTGGAACACAGGAGCACCGAACAGTGAGGCTCAGAGGGCAGACCCGGCTGGAGACGTTACACACTGCTCGCCTCCAAGTCACGCAAACCCGTAAGTGGACTTCGTTTTTGGCTGGGTTGATTTTAACACTGTGGAATCAACAGTCCAGTTTAAGTCAAGTCAGAACATGACCTGCGACGGGTCCTTTTTGCACTTTAAGATTTTATTCTTAATTAATGAAAACTTTTCTAGCAAAGATTTTCTTTCTACCCTGAGTTATGCCTGTGGAGAACTTCCTTGCTAACGGCACAATGAGAAGAACTGATCATTTCTGTTCATCGGAGCCTTGGTTCTGAAAACCGAGGAAACAGAACCAGAGACTATTCTTTAGCCGCCAATAATCCCAAGCCAGGGCAAGTCGTCTTGTGCTCCCCTTGTGTCTTCCTTACGCTAGCTCTGTGAGGCAGGTATTATTATACCTGCCTTACAGGAACAGAAACAATGTCAAGCTTTTTGGCGCTAGTTCAAGGTCACATAGCTAATAAAGGCCTGGCTCTTGACCACAAGGCTACCTGCCGCAATCCTACCACTCCACCATGGCTGGATGCAACCCACCCAGGCCTGCCGTGAGCCCTCAAATTTTTCCCCATTCATGCAATACTCTTGGCTGATCCTAAATAAAAATGGAGGTGACCATAAGGTAGTCTGGGACTGATGTACAGGATAAACAACAGAACTTTTAACTTACAAAAAGCACAAAGATATCCTATGTGGTCAAGGCATTTGTGATGTTCTATAAAATGAATAAATAACATCAGCCATTTGCAATAAGTATGTGAAATATAAAATGTACTCTCAGAATTAAAAAGGGCTACAGGGAGAAGCTTTATAAAATAAAAGGGAGGGTTGTTAACCTGAGTCTTGATGCCTCAGGAGGAATAAAGGGGAGCACCCTCCCTTTTTTGAACGTGTTGTTACACAAAGGATAAAAGACACTAAAGGAAATATACAAAAATATTAACATGAGTCAAAGTCCATTCTTTCTACTTTTTCTTGCTTTTTAGTTTCCTAATAATGAGTACTCTTTTATCAGCCAGGATAACCTAGTCTCTTTAAAAGATTTAAAAACCTTCACTTAAAACTGAAGAGAGCCACTGTGCAACCACAGCAACTGTACCACAGGCTCCCCACTGGACTCCCGAGAGTCCACTGACTTGCTCCGTGCAGCCCCACTCTGTGCATGGCGTCCCCTCTGTCCCTCAGGTGCCCACCTTTCAAATCGGTGTGAAATGCAAAGTGAAAATGGCACAAAAGACATTGCGAGAACCATGCAATTAACAAAGTGAGAACAAGTCACTGAGCCTTTAAACAGCTTTTTCCATTGTCCACCTCAAGTTAATATTCCCCAGTTGCCTTATTCCTTTTGTATAAAAATAGCTTAAGATGATTTTCTTTCAGCCTTTCACAAACATATACAATATCGCTAATAACACCTATGTGGATTCTCTACTCGGTAATCACATAAACCCTCCAAGAGCTTCCTCGGGGTCAAGAATCCAGTTACTGCAGTTAGCCGGAAACACGCGACTGGCAATATTACTGCTAAATACCCACTACCATGCCCCCACGAAATGCGAGTTTTAAATAAATGCCACTGTCATTTCCAAAGCAAAGCAGGCTTTTGCTTTGTTTTCATTTTTATTTTGTTTTGCAGCGGGAGCCAGTGTTAAAACAATTTTCCGTAAATGCATAAGACATCAAAACATCCCAGCTTCAAGTGGTGTTTTATCGTGAGCTGTCAAAACCCTGCTTCTCTTTCATAACCAGAAGACACTTGACCACATCAGACAAAGCTTTCATTTCATGAGGGAATAGGGGAAAAAAATCCAACGGAATTTAGACAAAATTTGAGGAAATAATCTCCAGCAGCCATTAAAATCGCGGTGTTCATTGTTAATAAGCTAAGCTCTGAAATTCTGAATTTTTTTTTAATTATATATCCCTATACATGGCCACTGGGAAACAGCCTTCATCTTACATAAACCACACTGAGCTTACTGCTCCTCAAATAATTCTTTCCAAACTCCAGTATAACTAGAAATGAATTCAAAACTCAGAGTGAGTCTCAGAAGAGGAATCTGAGATCACAAATAGTTGCCATTATCATAAAAAAAGCAGGCAACACAACTACTGCCTGCTGGAATTTCTATTAGGCGCTGAGGGCACTTAGAGATCTCATCTGACCTGTATTCCTTATTTATAACAGCTACAGAGAATCGCAGGGAATAGGACAGAGAGAGAATAGATGGCCTCCAGTCCATTCTCCACCAAGAAAACGACACCAGATATTGTCACTTGCTGTTTAAAACCTTTAAGGCTTCCCAGTGTCCTAAGGATAGAATACAAATGCCTTCAAGATCTGGTGCCAGCCTCTCTCACCTTATCTCCTGGCCCCTCCGTCTTGGTGTCTAACTTCCACTCGGCTCCACAGGTCTTCTGTGTGTCACCCAGTAGACAGAGGAGAAAGGCACACCCAGCAGAGGAAACTGTGGGTACAAAGGCCCAGAGGCTGACAGTGGGGGCCGCTGAGAGAGGCAGTTAAGGGTTCAGACTGAGGGACAAGCCAGGCCTGGCTTGATCGCTTACCAACAGCGTGGGCTAGCCTAGGTCATTTCACCTCTACGAGCCTAGGGCTATTCACCTACAAAATGAGACTTAAAAACCATCCCCACCGCACTGGGCCACTGTGGCTGAAACGAGCCGCTGCTCTTAGCGGGCCCGGCACCACGTCTGGGCCTGGCAAACACTCAGCGAACGAGAGCCGGTTTTACAGGATGGGGGATCACATACAGGGAAACGCAGGAGGAGGGGGCCAGGCAGGTCTCCAGAAGCCAGATGGAACAGGGCCGTATGTGCCTTACCAAGGAGCTCACTGTTTCCAAAGTAGAAATGTCAGCAGCAGAAGTGCTAGCCATCTGCCAGGCGCTATTCTAGGTGTTGGGGGCAGGAAAGTCATGGGGTTCACTTCTTAAAGGTCATTTTATTTAGAGCTCAGAGAGAGAGGAGGAGCCGAAAGGAGGACGGGGTAGAGGGAAGGCCGCCCCCAGAGAAAACGCCGAGGAGGCACTTCTATAATCTGCCTTGGCACGTGCCAGGCAGCCCCCGCGGCCGATCCAGGCCCTACATCACCGCACAGGCTCTGTCATCTCGCACCACCAATGCTCAGGGCCACTTTGAGAGTCAGCCGTATTTCTTTCTACTCTTGGCAGTTTTATTTCCTTAAAAATTAATCTGAAGGCAGTTAAGGAGGAGGTGCCATTTGACAACACTAACGACAGTGACAAATCAAAAGCAAATGCCAAGTGGAGATTTGCTAACCACAGCCCATGCAGCTTCAAACACATTCTCAATCTTTTGATCTAACGTGAGCCAAAGGATTGAACATGGAGCCTTGATGCTCTGGGAGGCCCAGGGAGAACACCTGGTTGCTAGAGGACGTGGTTCCCAAACTGTGCTTGGAGAGTACACAGTTCATGATTATTAAGGTGAAAACGCTTATCAGTCGCCATTTGGATTACATCCATTACGCTGGAGAGAAGACGGTAGAGAGATTTAGGAAGTTTAAGTCACAAGGCTGTTGGCGGCATCTATCAAACTTTTTAAATCACTCATCTGTGACTTGGCCGACCCCTGCTGGGGAGTCATCCTGACCCACGACTTACACATGTGCTCAGTGCACAGGTTTAGCTCCAAATGGCTGGAATTCAGCTAAATACTCAACCACTGGGGACCGGTGAGAGATCAAGTTCAGCTCCTCTCTCCTGAGGCCTGACCCTTGGCAGACATCACTAGTCAACCGCTGCACCCCTTCCTCAAGAAGACAGCAGGCAGCCGTAATCCACTGTTTTAGCTTACGGGATGACACCTATTTGGTATCCCTGCCATAAAGGATGGGGGAAATCGTCATCAAGGAGGTGACATTTGAGTTGGGTTTTGGAAGATGATGCCTTTGGAGCTTCAGGAGACTGAGCAATCCATTCCAGCTGGATCATCAGGGAAGATGATATCCAGAAATAATGTGGCTGTGAAAAAGCTTTTAAGTCTGTGAAAATCCCAGAAATTATCATAATTACCTGCCAAATCATGAAAGGATTATAAATTTTAAAAAAGTGCCTCTGGCATTTCCCTTTATATCAGAATGTTCTATCTAATCACATTCAAGTAAATCATGCTTCGCCCTCCTTGGTCTCCCTAATTAGACACTTCCAGATCAATTAGATCAAGATACCCCACCCCCAAATTTTAACAGCAACCAAAGATCTTTGGGTCATGTACCCAAACTCCCCGAGAACGTTCACTTAGATGCCTCGGAATCTACATGAGTCTGATAAAATCCACAAGCTGTTTTTGGTCTCGCTTACACTGGCTGTGGGGGCGGGACCTGGAACCCCCTTCTGTGGTAACAGCACTGTACCTGCCTCGGGAAAGACCAAGAGCTCACCGATGCTCATGTGCCTTAACATACCTTTGAGCATCAACTACATGCCAGGCCTTTTCCAGGCATCACGCCTGTCAGCTCAGGTGACCCTCACAGCCCTCCTGCAAGGTGGGCCTGCCTCCCAAAAAAAGGCCTCAGGGCTCGGAGAGCCAAGAAGCGGCAGGGCGGGGACGGCCCCCCATTGTCTGTGCTCTTTGCACTCCATCTTGGGGTGTGGTAGATAGCTGAGGCCTTCGGGGGTTCAGGAGATGAGTTCATCCCGCAGAGCAGAGGGAAGTAGAGCGGTGTGGACAGTGGCCCCCGAAGACAGCTGATCATTACTCATTTGGGGGGCATCTGAGAAATGCAGGTTTCTGGGCCTCACTCCCAGAAACTCTGACTCAACGAGAAGGGAGTCCAAAACAATACTTTTTAAAGGTCCCATAATTGTGACGATCAATCAGATCTGGGGACCGCTGGCAAAGACGAAGGAGGAGGACTTCTCACACTTAGGTCTGGACTGCGCTGGGCCCTTTGTAAAACAGAGATGTCCGGGAAGCTCCTCCACTCGTCAGCTCTCAACTTCCAAATTCGCAGTGAGGTGAGCAAAGCTGCACCGAGCCTGCAGGCCGGCGGCGGAGGGCGGAGGGCAGCGTCGCTTCTCTTGGCAACAGCACGAGGCCAGTCTGCCGCGGTGCTGCCCAGCGGGGCCCGTGACCTGGGGCTGAGAACTGTTCGCTGCTGGGACGAGCACAGACATTGACAGTAAGCATGCAGACGCATGAACAGCAATTTCATATTGCTGTGAAATCCAGGAAGTCCACATTGCTTCCAGATTTTTCTAGACGAAAGTATCGGTCTGTGATGACCAGGAAAAACGATTTTTAAAAAAAAGCTGATTCTTCAACGTGGATAGTTTGAGAAGAACCTATCTACAACACATATACTATATGTAAAACAATGCCTTGCATTAATAATTATTAAAAATAATGGTGAATAATAATGATGAAAAAAGAAAGCCAAAATAAGACCATTTTGGATAAAATTCATTAAGAGAGCTAAAAAATAAGATGGTACCAATGCTATCAGCATCTGCTGTTCTTTTAGGTGCATATACATTGTTTTCTTGTAAGGTTATCAATTTAAGCTTGAAGACTAAGAAAATTCAAAATAACTGAAATAGTGCTGTTCCAGACCCATCCCCAGACACGGGTCACAGAAGTCCTTGAAAAATTAGAGTTGCCATCAATCTCTTCGACGCTGGCTGTTGAGCCCTTCGCACAGTTCCTGGCCACACCCAGTTCCCAGGGGAGGACTGTGAGGCTCAGGGACTAAGTAAAAAATGGTCCCAGGTCACAGAGCTCACAAGTGACAGCGGAGATTTGAACCTGCTATTGTGGTTTCAAAGCCCAGGTCCTTTGCACCACGAGACTCTCCAGGCAACGATAAATAACCCGGGAAGAGAAACGCTGTGCCCATTTCGGGTGGAGGGAGCCCGGGCTGAGGGGCTGAGTGCTCTGAGGCTGCACAGCCTCTCCCCTCCCAGAGCCAAGGCTTAGACCAGGTCTCCTGCTCCAACACAATCTGCCCCATCCCTGGGGGCCATGAGACTCTCACAGATGAGACACGGGCAGTATCTGCCCAGTGGCAGTGGGGAGCAGGAGGCTGGGCTGAGAGAGCACTCGCTTCACACCGAGGCTGCCCCACCTTCACCGTGAAGCACCTCATGGGAACCCTACAGTGCCCCGGGAGGTGAGTGCTGTTACTCTTCCCCAATCTTATAGCCGAGGAAACTGAGGCACAGAACAGGTAAAGCACCTTGCCCAAGGCCACACAGAAAGCAAGCAGTGGAACTAAGATTCAAATTTCTGAGTCCGTGTTTCAAACTCTCTACCCTGCTTCTTGGCGTACACCATCGGCAGGATGCTGAGCTGGCATCTCAAGATACCAGTGGACCAGCAGAGGACCTGGAGGAGCGGAGGACTCTGGGATCAAGGCTGAGAGCATCACCCATCATCTCCATCTCTCCATCTCTCCATCTCTCTCTCTATCTTTCTCTCTCTCGCTCTCTCTCTCTTACACACACACGCGCACACACACACAGAAAAGGCACCATCTCTGGATGTTCCCACTGCCTTCTGAGCTTGTCACAGGCCACTTTGCAAACATCCCCCTCAGGGCAACCCCGGCAATAATGGAAGTGCCCAGCGTAAGCGAGCACTTCAGCAAAGGCAGCCCCTCCCGTGGGACTCAAGGGCCAAAGAAGAAACTGGAGAAGATTCCGGGAGCTCCAGCAGCCAAAGATGAACCTTCTTCAAAGTGGTTTTGCTTCGGGTGAAGGCGTTTTGTAACTGGTTTCTAAATGACGATTCCAACATGAGGACGTTCCAGGAGACAGACAGGTATGATTTCAGGATGCTCAGCCTCAGAAGCCCTCTTAAGGGGGTCGCCCCAGATGGAGAGACGTAGAGATCAAACCCAGGTCCTGTCTACTCATTGCTGTGTGACCCTGACTAAATAATTTCAGTCTCTGATTCTTCCTGTCGTCTTTGTCAAACGAGGATTTTGTCCCCTATCGCACAGGTTTGTCTTGAGGAACAGACATAATAGAGTTCGGGTAGCTACGCAGGGCCTGCCCCAGAGAATGAGCCTTAAACAGTAACGAGCACTTCCCGGGGAAGGCAGTGCTTGAGGTCTTCACACCTCACATACACAGCCGCCTGGATGTGGAGCAAGCAGCATGCCCACTTCACAGACAAGGAAAGCAAGGCTCGGATGAAGCGACGGCCAGCAGCCTGCACGAGGGGGTCGGCCTGACTCCAGAGCTCGCCGCCCTGCGTCTCGCATCTCCCCGGTCCCTCCAGCTTCCTTCTTCCTTGCATCTGCCTTTTGCTTTGATTCCGTGGTGGGTGGGGCTGACCCCGGGGGTTGCTCAGGCTCGTCCTGACGAGGCAGGAGCCCTGGTACCTCTGGACGATCCTCCTGGACACACATCGTGAAGCCGCTAAATGACACGCTCATCCGAAGCCCATGAGACAGAGGCTCGGAAGGAAACCCCGGTGAAAAATTCCCATTTAAAAGGGACGCCCTTAATGTCCTCTGTAACAAGCCCCTGTGTTCAGAACGCTGAGCTCGAGAGAAGTGATACTTAAAACATTTGGCTGGGATTACGCTCCAATGGGGAGAAAGAAATACCCAGAACTAAGGACAGCTTGATTAACAATGGGACGCCTCTGAGAAACAAATGTATAGGTACCCAGTACAGCTCCGCCACAGAGCTGCGGGTCCCAGCCCCTAACGCTGGTCGTTTCCCCTGACGTGTGGCCGTTCAGAGAACACACGAGGCAAGCCGGCGAGAAAGGACGCACAGAGCAGCAGCTGCTCACAGCCCAGGAAACACCGCTCCTCTCCTGCCTCCCACTAAAGAACAAAGGCGGAGTATACAGAAACGGCAGCAATAAGACAGCAGCCAGCACCTCAGGGAGGTCACCTGAGACACATGAGCAATGACAGGGGGAAAAGCAAAAACACACCATGAGTTACAGCCTCGCACTGAAAGGTGCAAGCTTCTGAGAACGCGAGTGGCATCGCGCAATCGTGAAGCTTGTCAACGGGCTCCCACCGACTGTCACCCGTCTGAGCGTTAGCAGAGAGGCCGCATGGCCTGGTGTTTAAGGAGCAAACTTCGGAGCCAGGTGACCTGGAATTAAAACCCACCTTCCCTGCTTCCTAGCTGTGACTTCGAACAAGTCACTTTTACCTCTCTCGGCCTCAGTTCCTCACCCATAAAATGAGGGTATAAGAGTGTACGTTTCACGAGCCTTCTGTGAAATTTAAATGTTAATAGATAAAAAGCGCTTAGCTTAGAGCGTGGCATACATTGAGGATGCCATGAGTGTTAGCCATTATTATGCCATTAAACCGGCACCAAGGAAAACATCCAGTGCCACCGGTTCTCCAGAATCCGCAGCCGTAACCTCTCTCATCTGCCCCACTCTCCTGCATCCCTGTGGCCTTGGCTCAGAAGTGCCCCCGTCTCCCACCTAGACAAGCATGACAGCCTCTCCACTGGCATGCTGCTGCCCCTCTTGTCCACCACTGCCCTCCAAGCTGATGCTCAAACGACCCCCCTAAAACCCGAACCAGATCACGCCCCTTCTCTGCGTAAACTCTTACACTAGTCTGACGAATGACATGGCACGATACCTGCAATTTGCTTCCATAATGTGGATGTGGGGCAACGGAGGGTCGAACACGGAGTGGGACCGGCCTCGGAGACGGACCTAGATGGACTGGGAAGGGGTGCGCGAGGTGCGTCACACTGCTCCGTCTACATTACGGTGTCTCTATGATCCAGAGTTTAAAAACATCTTTCAATGGCTTCCCACTAATTTCCTTGGCATGGCAGACACCAGGGGGAGGGGAGAGGAGGGGAGGGAGGGGGAGGAAATGTTCCAAGGGAAAGACTGACGCTGACCAACTGAGGTTCTGTCCTGCACCGCCGCCCCCTCCCATGCACGCCTCCTGGAGGCCCAGCCACCCTTCAAAGCTCAGCTCAAACCTCGGTTTCTCTCACGCCCAGCTCCTCCATCCGCCTTCTCCGTAAGTGATCCCTCAGCCGTAGTAACAGCAGTAACTTCTTTCTGAGCACTTACTATGCGTCAAGTACATTCAGGGCCACAGATAAAGGCTCCTTTGTACGAATAAGAAGGAGTCGACTCCGAGTGACCGCAGCTGTATAGGGCTTAGGCTCAGTGAGTGGCGTATGGGCTGGCAGAGCACCCCCGGTCCCCAGAGCCACATGCCCTTGTGCAGTGCACGATTTACACAAGTGCGCACAGTGGCTCAGACAACGTGGCAGGTGCTGTCGCTCCTGTTTTACAGGGGAGGAAGCTGAGGTCCAAAGGGACTAGAACGCGTGCCTCTGGTCACACGGAGATGACTGCAGGAGGCAATGCCCAGACCCCACCCCTGGTTACACGCACTCCCACAGGAGGAGCTGTGGCCCCGTGTGGCGAGCCTCCAGGCCCTCCAGGCACGGAACACAGGGTCTCACCCGACTGCACTGTCTTACTTGGAAATGCTGCCAAAGCCATTGACAAACCAGACACGTCCAGGGCTTATGTCTGTCGATCAGTGGGACTGGGTGGGGGGACGCAAAGAGGCCAAAAATTCTTTTCTGTTAACAGAACAGATAATGTGGTTTACCTGGCATCGTACAATGCCTGTAATTATAACCCATTACGAGTACAAAACACTGCTTGCTGTGGAAATGGGTCAAGAACTACTTTAACAGGCTCTGCTGGCCTCTCCTTTCGAAAGCACCGCTGTTATCCGCTTGCTCACAGAGATGAGTATCGATCTGCAAGGGGCCCAGAGTTGAAAGGCAGCTCAGCATCGGCCCATCTGCCTCCCCAGCACAGAAAGCCTGCTCCAGCCTGCTGGACGGGCAGTGGGGGCGGGGGGCGGGGGGAGGGGGAGACTGCATCAGGAGCAACCGTTTACTGAACACGTACTCCGTGCTGGCCCCAGGTCTAAGCACTGTCCCTACGTTAGCCTGTGCACAGGCAACCTTATGTAGCCCGGCCACGGCAAATTCTCTTCCCTAAAAATTCATCAGATTCACTCCCAAGCTGTCCCTTGGTGAGTGAAAATTCTCAGATTCACTCATTCCACAAATTTCAATTGAGCATCTACCACCTTCCAGGCGTTGTCTTCAGCACCCTGGACACAGCAGCAAACTAGAGAGAGAAAAACCCCGGCCCGCGGTTGGCACGTTCCAGCTGCCAACCCCAGTGAGAGGTGAGAGGCTGGGGCCTCGTGCACGTTTTGTCCTTGGCAGGACTAACGGGATTGGAACCGGGGCCCGCGCCTGCCAAGGGTACACTCTCTGGGCTCTGGGGTCCTTTAATCTGTGCCCACACGCGCCTCCTGTCACGTTAGGAACTACTACATCATCCACCCACGTGCCAGGCACTGTCCTGGGCACCAGGCATCGGCGGTGGCCCTCAGGGAGCTCCCATGGCTGGAGGATTCAGACACTGACAGTCCCCATGCAGTGTGGCCAGTGGCACACCAGGAACACGCTGAGGTCCTGGGAGCATGAAGAAGAGGCAGCTGCCCAGCCCAGGGGCCAGGGGACGTGACAGGAAGCTGAGACTTGTGAGGTGGGGGGAGGTGACCAGCGTGAGGCAGGAGGACAAGTTCAAACCCAGGCCCACTGCTTCCAAACCCCACACTCATCTGCCCCACCTCCTCAGCTCTAAGTGCAAGTCCGTCAAACTGAGTGGGCAGTCGGCGGGAGGATCGATGGGCCCGGCACTGACTTCGGAGACCCCTGGCTGGCACGTAGTAGGGGCTCGCCGAGGGACAGCTTATTATTCCTGACAGCCGGTTACCAGACTGAGAAAGCGTTATAATAGCGTGTATCTCACACTCGCTCCCCAATTCAGAATTTTCTCCAGAAAATATTTCACCCTGAAGTGCTGCTCTTATATTTACTGTGCCGCATGCTAGAAAGCACAGATTTTCATATAAAGATGTAAATTCTGAAATTATGTGGCCCTCTGTCATATTCCAATGTCTTCCAGAAATCAGGGGAGGCCAAGTATGCATTTTTAATCATATTCCCTCGGAAGGAATACTTAGAGACCTGAATATTTCAAACATGGCTCAATAAATTATGCCCAAGTTTCAAAAGACAGACAATAGATGAAAAACATTAAAGTTTATGAGCATCAAAAAATGTTTTTCTCTCCAGAGAGTCCCTTTCTTGCACCAAACGACGCGCATTTAAAGAGCCCCCTTCAGGTAGTGACCGCCCCGCTCCCCCCGGCGTGCAGTACAGTCGCTCGCTCGGGCCAAGGAGTGAGCTGTGGACACAAACACCTGTATGGGAGGAAGGCCGGGCTCAGGTGTGGGTGGGCGGAGTGGGATCGTGGTTGGAAGGGTGAACTTGGAGCTAGATGGCCAGGATTGGGATCCCGATCTGCCATTAACATGCTGGGTGACCTTGGGCAAGTCACTCAACTTCTCTGGGCTTTAGTTTCTGCAACATCATAGGGTTGCTGAGTAAATGAGTTGATACATAATGGGGGCTCAAGAAACAATGCTGCGATTATGATTTGAATTCTTCTATTAACTCGTGAAAATGTGTACATTTCTAAAATTGCTTTAAGCCCCATGGCCTTCAGAATGAAAAGACAAGATGAGATGGTTAAAAAAAAAAAAAAAATGGAAGTTAAAGGCAGACAGACTAGGTTTGAATCTGGGACCATACTTGGCTGGTTGTATCCCATGAACAGGAGAATCTATTACTTCTCCACACTTTTGAACATTTCTGAGCCTCACTGTTTCACCAACAAAATGGAGATCATAACCTCTTCTCTCAGAGGGCGCTGTGAGATGCAACCAAGGTCATATATAGTTAAGTACCTCGGCAGGCATTTGACACATGTCAATTACCGTTCTCCCTTCCACAGAAGGCCACAGGAAATGTAACTTTTCTCCTGGTCATTCAAGCCCTCGTGACATAGTTATTGAAGATAAATGCAACATCACAGCTTTGCCCCCCTCAACTGATCCAACAGGGTGACTTATCAAGTCTGATACCCCTGTTTTCTATTATTTGAGTAATCCGTTACCCAATAAGACCACAGCCACCTCCTGAAATCTGGTAGAGGTGAAAGGGAATTCACATTCTCAGCAGGATCTATCAGACTGGGGGATTCGGGCCTAATTTATTTCTCTACTGGCAGAAAGCACTGGCCTGGAAGTGACCTGACTGGCTGTGAAGTCACGAACCCACAGTTGCTCTAGCTCAAAAATGGAAAAGACACTGGGACAACAAACGGAGCCCCGAGGCAGAGATACCGGTGCTCGCCAAGCAGTCCATCTGCTCCCCACACCTCCCGGCCCCCTTCACACGACTGGGCACAGGCTTTTGACTATTCTGGCCAAGAGGCTCCAGGCAGACGTTACGCATGTCACTTCCGAGTCTCAGCAAAGGGCTGCTGCTGTGCAACCCTGCAGCTGTCTCTCCCCTGCTGTGTAGCTGTAAGATGGGGGAGCCTCTGTCAGCCCAGATTCCTGAGTGACTACATGGGGCGGAGCACTCCCACCTTTGGCCCTGGACAGCCCATGCTGGGCACGTAAGAGAAACAGGAAAAGAACGGTCATTTCTGTGAAACCCTTGGCCCTGGGGGGTGCTGGTTACTGCAGCAGAACCAAGCCTATCCTAACACAATCCTTCAGCAACTGTGTCTCCTTGACTCTCCAACAATGGGCATGAATGAATGTGGAATGGCAGAGAATTCTGTGTACAGCTGCCTTACAACACCCGTGGGAGGTAGGCATTGTGCTCTCCTTTCACCAAAGAAGAAATTGGACTTAGACATGTTAAATTAAATCATTTGTCCAAGGTCATACAACTAACATCTGGTGAAGCCACAACCTGAACCCAGGTCTACCACATCCCAAGGCCTGTGTTCTGTCTACTGCACTCTCTAATGTATTTCACATTCTGCTAGGGCCCCAAATACGACTCTCTCATTGGGCTCCAAAACAACAGTTATCATAGGTTAGACGCAGTCCATGTGCCAGACACTCTCCTAGGTCCTTCGCCAACATTCCTGCACTGTAGCAGTCACGTCTCCTTGAGGCACATTCCCATTCTATAGGCAAGGAAACAGAGGCTTAAAGAGACTGTGGACAGAGTTCTCATAATGCGATGGTGATATAAGATGCTGACAGAGATGAACAAAAAAATACAGGTTCCTTTGATGAAGATAAAGTAAAATACTCCACAAAAATGGCTACAAAACAAGAGACTTAGAAACAGTCCCTCTCGGAGGATCCCTGGCCCTCACGAGCCCACAAAGATGTCTGTGTGCCCCAGTTCTGCACAGTCAAGGGGTCTGGTCAGATTCCCAGAGATACTCCTTCCTGGGGTGGAGGGGGAAGGGAGATATAATCTCTTCCGGGCCCTCCCGACTGTTCTGGAGGCTGCAGCCTCTTGTCTATCTGACCACCAGGAACAAGTGACTGATAACAATCATGCAATGTCCCTGAGTGGTCACTCTACACCAGGTGAATCAAAGACCAGTTTCTCCAGAACGCCAGATTCAAACCCAGGACTGTCCAGCACAAAACCATGCTCTTCCCACTCCACTTCCCCATCCATCCATCCATCCATCATCCACCCACCCACTCAACAAGTACGTTAAATCTGACATCTACTATGTGCCAAGCACTGTCCAGAAAATGGGGATACAGCAGTGAACAGACAAAAATCTCTGCCTCCCTTGAGCTTACATTCCAGTTTCCCAAGGTTATAAATGTTTATTGACCAAGGAATGGGGTGTTTGTGCCCAGTCACAGGGAATGAGGAACTTCAAACAAAAGGGTGGGCTTCAACTGATATTCTGCTTCCTCTGCAGAGTCCTAATTCTGCATCTGGAAATTACCCAGGTTTCCCTTCTAGTAGTTAGTTGCCCCAGGAAAGGAGAAGGAGACAAAGAAGATGAAAATGAAGAAGAAAAAGCAGCAGCAGAAAACACTTTTGGCTTAGCGTATGAACTGTTCGTCACATTTTAAATTCGAAGAACTAGATCTTCTCCAATTCCCCATTTGATGCTCAACGACCGTCTACCAGCGGCCCTCATGGCAAACAGCTCTTGTTTCTCTCGGCCCAGAATCAACTTCCATCTTCTTTAGCTAAGAGAACATTGCTTTTTCTTGGAGGAAACACCCCTCCTTCTACTCTTAGTTCAAGCTGTTTGGGGTGGGGCTGACCACACCTCCCAACGCCCAGTGGTCATGTGCCCTGGCCCTACCATTCCGCATACGTCACCCCCTTGGCCACAGTGATCGGTTCGGGGATGGCAGGAGACCCAAGCCAAGCCAGTGGAACTTGGCTCCAAGAATTTTATTGGTGCCAAGAGAAAAGAAACCCTCTCTTATCATCGGCATTGCCAAGCTCAAAGATGTAAGCCTGGAGCTGCTGGAAACCATCACGAGAGCGAGCTTGCCTGAGAAAAGGCCACAAAGAAGAAAGCAGAAAGAAGCAACAGAAAGTATTCTACACATTATATCATTTGACCCCTGGATGCTGCCTGGTGGCCTGAGGTTACGTGAACCCTGGGCGGACGTCCAAGGTTTACATGAAACAACGGACTCCATTTTTTGTTAAAACCCAGTGTGGAGGAGTTTTCTGTCATTTGACTTAGAGAGTCCTGACTGACTGGGCCACCAGGTAACTGTCTTGTCTCTGCTTGAACAGCTCCAGTAATAAGAAATTCACCACCATTCAACTGCACGCAGCGACGACAGCACGTCCTCCTCTCTCTGAGCTCAAAGTCATCTGTGCGGAGCACACGAGGACCAGAGCTGGGGCCGGCTCGATCCCCCCCTGCACACGGCACACCCTTATTTCAGGGGCTTGAGCTGCGGGCAGCACCTCGGCTCCTCCACTGGGAAACGCTGCATGGTCTTGGGCTACACGTTATTACATCTACTTCTTTCGACCTCTGCAAATACTCTGTGTGGGCCTCCCACGTGTCAGGCGAGAGGGAGTGGGCTGCAGAGAAGAATTAGATACAGCCCCCTCTCTCAGGCCCCTGCCATCCAGGACATCAACAGGTTTAGGATGACGGCCTTTATCAAGACACACAGCTGTTGTTGATTTAGCCGTGGTCGACCGGTGGATGGGCTGTGGGTTCAGGCAGACCGGTGTGAATGCAGCCGTGTAACCTCGTACAAACTACATCACCTCTCTAAGCCTTGGTTTTCTTATCTGGATTTTCTAGAGCTGTTAAGAGACTGTGATATACTGCACAGCACCTGATACAGAGAAAGCACTGTAAGAGAAGGCGCGTTCACTGTGACTGGGAATACATCACAGCGGGAACGTGGCCACGGGAGGACGGTTCCCCTGCCGGCCCAGGTCCCACGGAGCTTCGTTATTTATCAGCAAGGCGCTGAACAGGGCATGCCTCCTTCCTCCCTCCCTAGGTCTCACCGTCGGCTCCGCACTGGTTAAAGAAGTGGTTTGCTCTCTAATACTTTCCTTTTCCAAGAAAATAGAGGCTTTGCCCTCGGTGAGTTAAAACGGTGATGCCTGGCTTAAACAATAATGGATCAACCTCCCACCTTCATAATGACTCAGTCTCCAAAAACACCAATGAGACAGTTAGGTAGAAAGAGACTTATGCCGAGAAGAAATATTCATCATGCACACATTGCAGACGCCTCGTAGGCTCCTCGGGAAGCAGCTGCAGAGAGAACACGACTTTGGCTCAGGGATGTAGCACATTCAAGTTGAAGCGGCCGAGGGCGGGCCACGGAGGTGTTACTCAACGGTTACTCAGCCTCAGACGCTTTCGCGTTCCACCAGCTTCATGGCAGATTGTCTGCTTCCCTGGTGCTTTCATTCCTGGTCCCTGAGACGGATTGCTCCAGACCTGAGATGATGAGGGAAGATGCTGAGAGTGACAGCTGCTGGCTAAGGACTGCCAGACCCCGGGGTTTCCCAGCCGGCAGTTGTCCTTGTGTTGCCAGGCAGACCCCCCACCCTGTCACAGGCAGATGATCTATCCTTTGTGTCCCCATCAAACATCAAGGCAAATACATTAGTAGATGTCTGCAGGCTTTCTTCTTCAAAGTGAGATTTTAAGAGCCTCTTTAGATGACCTCAGCCAGTCCCATGGCTTTAAATACTATCTGTATGCTGATGACTGCTAAACTGATACCTCCCGCTGGGGACCCCAGATTCATCCATTCTCCTGCTTAGCCAACTGCTCCACTTGGACGTTACTAGGTATCCCGAACTTCAAATGAAATAGGCGTGTCTGAGCTAATATGGTGGCAACAGGTTTACTATACCAAAAACTAACTTGAAGGTCGCCTAATATCTCTATTTCATCCACTCCTTGAATATCATCAACTCTCCCCGCCCACCCCCCACACACACACTGCCTCTAACTTGCCATAAGCATCTCCTTGTAACGGGCATCTGCTATTTACTGCCCAGCACTTATTCCTCGTTCTTGCAATAAAACCTGTCTGTCCTTGCCTTTGCAAAATCTGGAAACGCAGAAACAAGAATAAATGATGGACACCTTTAACTATGTAAAAAGCCAAAACGTCAATACGAAAATGACGTTAAGCAAAGTCAACAGTCTAGGGCCAGCTTTGTGGGCACATGACCAGTGCAGTCACCCGGTGCTCCGGGCTCAGAGGGCCAGGCTCTGTGCTTCTGGCTTACTGCTCTGTGCTCTCGATCTTGAGATTCTCAACAATTTTATCTCTGAATTGGTGCTTCATAAATGCAGTCTCATGGGGCAACGGAGCATGTGCGTGAGCAGAGAACACACCAGCTCCTGACCGTGGCTTCTCTGTCCTTACCTGGCAAGTGTTGCCACGTTGGACGCCCCCAACGGGGGCCTGGGTGTGGGCACATGTCCCCATGTATCAGATCACGGGGGAGGTGCCTGCCAGAGTGATATTCCCATGCCCAAGGGGACATGACATCCAACAGCAAATAGGATTCTGAAAAATGCCCTGATTGGTCGAGAGAGAGACTGTAGAGGAAGAGGCTTTTATACTAATGTTTTGTATAAAGACCAGTACTTCCATTTTGCACTGGGCCCTGCAAATCATGTAGCCGGCCCTGCAGTAAGCAAATGACAAATGTAAGGAAAATGTTTCTATAACACAGACGACAAAGAGCTCTTACAAATTACAGAGTGAATAGGTCCCTCTCCCATTCCCCGCCACGGGCATTTGGCAGGATCGATCCCACCCCCATCTCGAGTGACCGGTTCAGGGACAGCCATCTCGGAGTCTAGAAGCAAGGAGATGTTTGTGGAGGCTTCTGGAAAGACGAGCTGGCTCTGCCACCCTCTGGGCGGAGTGACTCCTGAGCTGCTGGAGCATGCCTCCCCTGCAGCTGCCTTTTTCAGGACATTCAGGAGAGGCAGCTCTGAGACTGCGGACAGTAGTCAACCTGGAGCTTTGTAGAAAGTGGGACCTCAGTGGGTATTTTTAAAGCTAACGGTTTCGGGGTGATATGGCACTGTGACATAAACAAGGCTTCTGGAAGGAAGAGGACTCTAGTTTTGCATCCCAGCTTTATCATCTGGGTGACCTTGAATAGGTGACATAATATATGCTTAGTGTCACATACGCAGTGTCTTTGTCTATTAAAGCATCTACTGCTACCTGCTGCCTATGTTGGGAAAGAAGATAAAACTAACAAAAAATTCTCAAAGGCCTGGCCACTGCTGGTGCTCAGGTCATGATGAGTCCCTTGGCTTCCTGTGGTTTCCTGTGGCACCAGCCTCAAGGGACAGCTACAGGAAAACATGGCATCCTTGTACCTTGGTGTTCCAGCTCGAAAATGGGAGAACAAATGATCTGTCACCTGCAACCCCATCAGAATACACAAAGAAGAGCAAATGTCTCCAGCTTAAATATAAACCCTGGACAAAGAGAAAACACAGTATGCCAATTACTTTTCACAAAGAGAGCAGAACTTTATGGTATTAAAGTCACCACAACACAAGGAGCCGCCAGTGAATCATGCCCAGGTGATTCGTGACAGGTACAGGGCAAGTGAGAACTGAGTTTCGTGTCACCTGCTCCAAGCTTGCCTTTTTAAAAAAATTCCTGCCAAGAACTGCTCTGCAGTCAAATTTATTTATGGCTCCCATGCCATCGCAAGATGCTGAGTCTATTTTGAATACTTTGGCTCCACCTGTGTTACAGTGGGTTCCATACCAAAACTTTCTCCCTACAAGCTGAAAAACGGCAACGTAAAGTAATTTCAACCTTGTTAGCTACTCTGGGAACAGTCCATGCCTCTGGGTCTCTGGTGATGATCTGAATTTAATCTGATTTAAAATGGAAATGCTATGTTTTCCTACCTTCCTGAATGCCAGCTGATTCTTCTTCGAATTTGATAATGGTTTAATGAAGACATAAAGTGTCCTGGCCATGGTTACACACACAGATCCAGGCAGACTGTCTTTGTGGATGTGCCTTGACTCAGGGGAGGCAGGAGAGAGGAGGGAATGGAGGTGGCGAGTCAGGCTGCAGGTTCAAATTCCCATCCTGCCAGTTGCAAGTCGTAGGACCCTGACCCTGGACTGACCATTGCTGGGCCCTGACGTCTTCGTTAGTGAAACACGGAGAACCGCGGCACCCACCTCGGGCAGTTACTGGAAGGAGTAACTGAGACGGCCGGGCCGGGCCGGGCCGGGCCCACTGTGTGCTGCCTCGACACGACGAGAGCACAGACAGCATTTCCTGCTGCCGCCGTTATCACCTCTGAACTTCGTCACTGCTTAGAGCCCTTTTTGGTCAATGGAACAAATTCGTATACTCCATGTCACAAGACTTGCAGGTAAAATTAAAGGTTCCTTTCTACATGGGGAAGAACCGCGTCCGCCCATGCCCCCCGCCGGCCTGGAGTCCGCGGTCCTCATAGAGCTATAACCCGGCCATCACACGACAGCGCACACGACTGAGCACGGAGATGTCCGAAGAAGCCATGCTCTCACGGGACACCACTGTGGAAAGTGCTGCTGTGGGTACGTTTGCTCCTCCTCTGTTGCAGTTTAAGTCATTTCCCGCAGAAAAAGTCATGAGGTGACAGTCAACCAACCTCCTGTGCATCTTGGCAGACTTCATTTTCTGGCACATATTTGCTGACTGAATGCTGAACCAATGACATGTCTGAAAGTTTGTACATGAAATCAAATTTGAGAAAGCGTTGCTTTAAAAAGACTCAGAAGGCTGATAATTTAAAGCAGAGCGGGCCAACGCAAATGCCTCTGTCTACAGGGACCAGGCAGGTAAAAGCAGTGAGAGAAACAGGCCAGGTGGACACAGCGATGCAGCCAGGACCATCTGCATCAGGGCAGCCACTACTCAGCCCTGGGTGACCTGTTGAATCTTTCCATTTTTTCAAGAGAAATGAGAAATCGAAGATTTTTATGAGAAAGGTCTTAGTTGTTTCACATTGTCAATAAATGCAATCTGAAAAACTGTATTAGTCAAATGAAACCAACCTATGGGCTGGATGCGGCCCAGTTTGCCAGATTCCAACCTGTGATTTAAAGGAATACCGCAAATGAATTCATCCATCACTGAGTGGAAGAATCCTTTGTAACGAGAATAATGTCCCCTTCGGCCATTTGCTTTACAAGTCAGGATTAAATGAAATGATCCATGCGACGTGTTTTACATTGTGCCCAGTAATGTTCAAATGTGGCAAGTACTACTTTTCCCTGAAGTGGGATGTCTACAGGGGTTAGACGGGGCCTCAGAACAGCAAAGCCCAGACCTTGGTCGCCAGTGTTTCTCCATCAAAAGGCCCATCAGCGAGCGGTGGCTGCAGAAGTTGCCCAGAGCTCAGAATGTTCACCTGTACTGTGCTTCCTTCTAAAACATCCCTTCACCTCACAACTGTCAGAATGGCTGTCATCAATAAATCAAAGAACAACAAGTATTGGTGAGGATGCGGAGAAAAGGGAACAGTCGTACATTGTTGGTGGGACTGCAAACTGGTACAGCCACTATGGAAAACAGTCTGGAGGTTTCTCAAAAAATTAAAAATGAATATACCTTTTGACCCAGCAATTGTACTTCTGGGTATTTATCCAAAGAAAACCAAAACAATAATTCGTAAAGATCTATGCACCCCTATACTCATGGCAGCACAATTTACAATAGCCAAGACATGGAAGCAACCTAAATGCCCATGAACAGATGACTGGATAAAGCAGTTATGGTTCATACATACAATGGAATATTACTCAGCCATTAAAAAAAAAGAAATTCTACCACTTGCAATGACATGGATGGACCTAGAGATTATTATGCTGAGTGAAATAAGTCAGATAGAGAAAGACAAATATCACACAATTTCACTTATATGTGGAATCTAAGGAGCAAAAAGAACAAATTAATCAAAAACAGACTCACAAATATAGAGAACAATCTGGTGACGGCCAGACAGGAGAGACATTGGGGGACCTGGAGAATGGGGTGAAGGATTAAAGAAGTACAAACTAGTAGCTGATAGACGGTCATGGGGATGGGGAGCACGGCATAGGGAATGCAGTCAGCAGTGATGTATTGGCTAGGTGGAAAGCCAGAGGAGAGAAAAAGCAATCAGGGGGATCATTTTATAAACTATATAAATGTCTAACCAATGCACTGTATACTTCAGACTAATAATAATAATAATAATCCCATCCAAACACTCTCCACGCTGCTTAGGTTTTTAAATAAACACTTATCATTTCATTGTACTTGTCATCAGTCAAAATCCAGAAATCTGGAGGGGATGGCTTCAGAGCGGACACTGCCTTTGAAGTGTGACTTCCTATTCTTTTCCTTCTGGCTGAAAGGAATGATCCACCTTCCTTCCTTCCTAAAAGGGTATCCAAAAATTCAATCGCCTAGATATTTAACTAGACCCATCGGCTCCAGAAGGAATTACAAGCATTCCCATGGCATTGCATTCAGTGTCGTGGAATGACAGAGATAAACACGGGACACAAAAAGGCTGGATGCATCTAATTGGGCAGCTGCTCTTGCCATTCTCAACCAGGTCTCCAGGACAACCAGACTGGACTTGGCTAAACGCACCCTTTCCTAAGTCAGTCATTTAACCTTATGGGAGCTTGCCACCCCACCTCCCAAACGCGGGCTTTTGTGAGGGATGTAAATAATGGTCCACGTAGGACCTTATCACCTGCTTGAGAGAAATCCTCCTAAGATGATATGGTGCCATAAAAAAAGCAGCAAGAACTTTTAGATTAGGGTTACAGGCCCAGCACCTGCAATAGTGCCAGACCCATCACAGGAGCTTGATGAAAAGCTATTGAATGACTGAATGAACAAACTCTGAATTTAACACTTCATCCTCACTGTTTCTGGTCAAATTCTTTAATGTCTCTGGGCTTCAGGTTTCTTATCTCTCAAACAGGAAAAACACTACCAGCATCCTCGGAGCTGGTGTAAAAATTAACTGATTGTAAAACGTGGTGCCCAGCCCACCACACACGTCAAATATTTCCCTCCTCCCTCTGCTCTTCCGCTTCCTCCCATGTGAACACGCGCTGACGACAGCGGTGGGACTGACCTGCGGGTCTCGGCTGGAGCTGGAGCCTGGAGGACTGGGGCCAACGCTGTGAGGGAGGAGGAGGGCGACTGCAGCCAAGAGGAAATGGCAGAAAAGCAGACGGGACTGTGAGGACCGAGCAGGAGACCAGAGTCTGCAGAATAAAGGGTGGGAAGACGGGGTGTCCATCCGGGAGCCAGTGACCCCGGCAGGTGGCCCTAATGATCAGATTCTTCCAAGTCAGAATCATCTGCCAGAGCCAGAAGGCCCCCGGGGGCACTCACAGCCATCCTACCAAGTGCAGGGTCTTTCTCCGGTTTTCTGATCATGGCCTTAAATGTGATCAGGGTGGGGAAGAATTTGAAGACATCAAATTTGAAGAATTTGCGACAGGCAAAAGAAATACACAGAGAGTCACCACCGACAAAACTGCTTTAACGAGACTTTCTTAGGAAAGGGCTGCTAATGAGCGATCTCGGCTGGAGCAAATGCGAACTTGCTCAGAATCCATGGAACTAGATGGTACTTCATGTGGGGGAAAAGTAGATGCAACCATTAGGCAATGAGGTCAGGACATGTGCATGTACATACACATGTATACAAACTCATATGTGTGTGCACACACATGTGCACATACATAACACACACCCTAGATCTGAGCCAGACTACAGCTCGCCTTCCCTGACAGTCAATTTTTTTCTATGATGAGCATAAGAGTAATGTTAATAACAACAGAAGTAACTGATACTTATGCTGTAAATTATTAATTCTCCAAATGACATTCTGCACTAGATCTTCTCTTGTCCCCATTTTACAGATGACAAAAACTGAGACTCAGAGAGGTTAGGAACATGCCCATGATGACAGTGCACCTCATGCAATGACCCATGCTCCAGCATCTATAAGTGAGATATGCTGCCTCAAACACTTTTTGGAATAAGACAGGGTAGAAATAAAAAATGAATCAAGATTTGGGTAACCTCTGCATCCATTTTTGGCGCAGCTAGGCCCAAGCAATTTATACCCAAGAGGACTCACCTGGAGCACACAGAAAGGCGCTGGAGTCTTTCCTGTAATCCCTGTTCTACAATCTCAGAATCTCCACATAGCAGGTTCTGGGCATGAAACGTGGCCAAATCCAACAGCCTGAGAATTTGGGCTAAAGCAGCTGAGGCCAAGATGCTTTCTAGAGAAAGGCCAAAAAGGCCTGGACATTAGGCCCCTGCCAGCTCCCTGCAGCCCAGGGTCCATGGTGGGAGCCTGTGCGGTGAAGCCGCAGCCCCCTGCCAAACACAGATGCAGACTGGGAACCAAAGAGGAGCTGCGGCTGGCTGCACGGATTAGAAAATGACCGGTCCCCAGCACGCGGAGGGCGGTTAGGGAACCCTTCCGCAGCCCACAGCGCGTAGGGACGGCAGGACGGAGTGGCATCTGTAGGCAGGGCTCTGACCCGGGAACCTGAAGCAGTGAGTGCAGGAAAGACCAGCGTTACCTCGTGAACATGAACATGCCCCGAAACTCACCCATCAGCCAGTCGCAATGGGCTGAGTGAGTGATTCGAATCCATGGCTGAAAATATCTGATGTGACTTACTGAGAGCCAGGCTGTCGCTCTGGAACTTGCCGCAGGTGCAGGCTGAGACCCAGGACTCCTGCGCTGGTTAACCAGGGCTCCCGGATTGGCTGCCCAGCTCAACCGCCTGCCAGGATGTCACCTTAGGCTACTATTTAGATGCTCTAAGACTGTTTCTTCATTCCGTAAAATGGTGACAAGTGCTCACTTATAGAGCTGTTGGAAAGATTAAATGGCTTACCTCTTACAGAAAGCCTGGCTCAAAGATGCACTGCATGCGTGTTAGCTATTATTACCTATGACCATCAAGCCCATTTCATAGGTGAGGCAACTGAGGCTCAGAAAGGTTAAGTCACTTGCTGAAGGCCATGAGGGGCCAGTATCTCCTGAGCATCGTCTCTGTGCCAGGCCTTTCCCAAGCCTCCCAGCATCACTGTGAGGTCAGATGCAGACTGGGGCCTGAGAAGCTGAGGGACACGATCATGAGAAAGTCAATGACAGGAGCAAAATGCACACCCAGACCTTGAAAACAGAATCTACATTCTTCTGACCACACCACATGCTCTCTAACGAACAATCTAGAAACTGAGAACCCAGAAAATGAGAAGCACCATATAAAACCACTTAGAGCAGGGTCGTCAGACTTTGGCCTGCAGGCCAAATTCAGCCTGTGGCCTGTTTTTCTAGACCAAGTTTTACTGGAACTCAGCTGTGACCACTCATTTACATACTGCCTATCGCTGCTTTCCTGTGACAATGACAGACTATAGGGCTCCCAAAACCTACGATACCTTGTGATTGGCCTATTACGGAAAAAAGTATGTCAACCTCTGGCTTAGTGTTCATCAGTATGAAAGGTAATACTCGATAGGTGGTGGCCGTCATTGTCACCATCCATGTTATTTTCACTATTACACACAAGACAGCACAGCAAGGAAGAGCAGAAACTCGGCCACCAGGCCAGCCTGGATTCCAGTCTGGGTTGTGCCACTCCCAGCGTCACCTGAGGCAGGCTATTAACCGTCTGCACTCAGTGTCTTCACATGAGACTAGGCCGACGCCTCTCAGCCTCGGCACAACTGACACTGGGGCCCAGATCATCCTTTGCTGCGGGGCTGTCCTGTGAGCTGCAGGGTGTTTAGCTGCATCCATGGCCTCTACTCATGTAGCCAGTACCACCCCCTCCCAGTTGTGACAACCAAAAATATGTGCAGACATTGCCCATGTCTCCTAGCGAGAGCGGGGAGACCACAAGCGTCCCCCTTCCTCGTGGAGAATCGCAGGCTAGCCCATCGCAGGCTTCGGGGGATGGAGTGCATGTGCAGAGAAAACCGCTGTCTACAAGCCAAGGAGAGTGGCCTCGGAGGAAACCAACCCAGCCGACACCTTGATGTTGGACTTCGCAGAAGCAGAAAATCAATGACTATTGCTTAAGCCACCCAGTGTGGTCCTTTGTTATGACAGCCCGTGCCAACTACTGTGCCATCCAATCTTCTCAAATGAGAAAAGCTCCCATCCTGCGGCAGAGGTCAAAAGCCACTCAGAAGCCTAAAAAGACCCCGATCACCGACAAAGAAGCTGTCCGGTGGTGGTTATTCCATCAACGCTGACCAAGAAATTAACATGACCAACACAGAAGATGTGGGGCCCTGAGGGACAGGACCTGCTTTGCTGACCGTGGGGGGGAAGGGAGAGGGTATCAGATGGGCTGTAAAATGACCTCAAGGAGCTGGGTCACGTGGGTCCTATGGGGTCACTCTCCAGGTCTAGAGAATAGCCCACAGTCCATCAGCCCAACAGGAAGCTGTGTTTCTCTCCACCTTTAGCAGCTGCCCCCACGCCCAGTCTGATGTTTCCCAAATGTCTTCAACAATGGCCCAGAGTAATAAATGCTCCAAGCAAAAGGGGCTGCCTCCACTGACCCCTGCCACCCGTCACGATCACTTGTGTATACTGTCCACACTGCTTGGGGCCTCTGTGCCACCTTCACTGACCCACCGGGACACTAGGTGCTATGATTAGCACCATTTTACTCCAAGAAACCTAAAACACAGAGACACTTGTCCAGGGTTGCAGACGCGGGAGTGACCTAGAATCAAACCCCGGCCGCTGACTCCAACTCTAGCTGGGGTTGGCAAACTACGACCTATGGGCCAGACGCAGCCCTGCTGCCTGTTTGTATACATAAAGTTTTATTGGAACGCAGCCACACCCATTCACATCTGTATTGTCTATGACTGTGTCTGCGCAGTTAAGCAGATGTGGCAGACCAGATGTCCGTAAAGCTGACCTTATTTATCATCTGGCCCTTTTCAGAAAGTTGGCCAACCTCGCTCTAGTCACTTAACCCCACACCATGCCCACCCAGTTCCACCCATCCAGGACAATCCCCAACCCTGACTGCCCCTCGTACCCAGACAGAAGAAAGGAAAAAGACAAAAATTATATTTAAATATAATCCTGCTGATAAAACAAAGAACAAATCTAATTCTCTGCAGATCCTTTTGTTCTCCAAAATTGCCAAGATGTCAGCCTCATACAAGATAATAAATAAGGAGAACCGGCAAAGTACTTCCCAAATAGTTAATTAATGCGCTTTATCTGCTTCACCACCTGGGAACAATGGGCCACAGGTTGGAAGATCGACTCTAAGCCTTAATGCTGAATTCTTGGTTTTATAAAGTGCTTGTCACAACCTTAGTATTACTGAAATGTAGGGGGTTTTTTCCTGTTATTATTAATTAGGTTTTCCCTAACAGTCAGTATCACAATTAACCTTCAAAGAAGAGCTGCCAGGACGCATTTAACTAATTTTTACGAAGCAAACCTTTTCCAAATCACCTCGCATTGGCTTTCCAATCCTTCTTCCTGGGCACAGTTTCCTTGTCAAATTAAAATCTGCTATGATACCGTGCAAATAAATGCCTTGTGACATTCTAACAATGCTGCCCTCATTCTTACAAACGCCTTTCAGAAGAGGCCGACGGGAATGGTTACAGTCAAAACGTAGACATTTTGGAGTTTTATTTCCTCTTCCCATTAGAGAGAGGCCAGCAGAACTGCAGATATGGGACGAACTGCTGGTGAAGGGCAAATTTTGCAAGGGAAAGTCGGTTGGATGTTTGGAATAGTTACAGGTTTCCTGTGCCTTTCACAAGGTAGTTGTTTTGCAATATTGCTATAATGTACCTACCATTACGGAGAATTACATACAAGACCAAAGGGAGGAAAACTAAAGCCTCTGGGTGAAGTCACTCAGAGCTGTGTCCTGGGTGAACCTTTTCTGGTATTGTTTCTGCTGTTCTAATTTCCCTCGATATCTTTCATTACCTGGTGGAGTTATTGGGGTTTTAGAAACAGATGTCTAGGTAGCTTGCAAGGTTTCAGTAATTTCCCTGAGAGATGGATTCCTGGGCCAGGAGGACCGTTTGTCAGCTGTGAGCTGTGTTCAGTTCATGGCGCTGGTTATCATCAAAGGGGCTATGAGATGAGCAAAGAGCCAATACTTGAGTTTCAAGGTCAACGGTGTGGGGGGCAAAAGAGAGGGGTGACATCAATTTAACAGAAGGACTCAGGACTAAGACTGCACATAGGTTTTGCTCACCCACTATAAGTGAAAGACAGCAATAGCCAGATGCCCACGTCCAAATGCCCAAAGCATTCCCACGGCCAAGAGTCAGCTGGAGCTGAGTACGGGCCATGCTGTGGACACTCTTGCCTGCCTCCCAGTCTTCCCACGGCCTCCATCCCTCACGAACGCCACCAGCCTCGACCTCGTCGGCATGTGTTGGTGAAGCCTGCCTTTGCAGCCCCCAGGGACCAGTGGTGACAGGCTGCTGTTTTCTGAAGCACTGAGGACGTCATCCTCCTTGTAAATGGGACGCCAAGAGTTCATGGAATGTTGAAAAAGGGGACAGACTCCTGAGAAAGTTATGCTCACATGAAACACACACACACACACACACACACACACACACACACACACCCCCCGTGATGGCTCAATTTAGGTCTCTGCAGACCAGCATGGTCTCAGGCCTCAAGGAGAAACTGAGAAAGTTTGCTAGATTCTTCTATGGAGTCAGTCTGTTTTTTTAAAAACCCTTAAAATCTCTATTTTAATATTTTTAAACTAAAAGTAACTCTTAAAAAGTATAAGACAGCTAAAAGAACTCAAGCGATAAAAATCAAAGCTTGCATTTACCAACTGCGCATTATATGTGAAGAGATCTGAAAACATGATTCCATTTAGTCCCAACCACCCTGTGAGGCAGGCCCGTGTGACAGGTGTGAAAACAGGCCCAGCGGTGAAGTGATAAGGGTGGTTATAGAGCTCACGTCCATCCCTCCTCAGAGCCTGAGTTCCGAACCAGCCCCATGGCGTTCCGCCAAGCTTGGAGCTCGGAACTCAGGATCGTCTGCTGTGGGGCCTGGACACCACAGAAAGCAACGCTGACCCCAGAGACAAAGCTTTTCCCTCAACACATTTTCATCCGCCTTTGCCCTCCAACCTTTGCTCATCCCCTTTCAACCTTCGGGCAGGCGGCGGCTTCCGGCCAGAAACTAACAATTGTTTTGTATTCATCACGGTACTTTTGTGGTAATTTTCTACCAATGGCAAATGAAACTGGTTTTCTTTATGAATAAATTTCCTTTAGGCAAGAAACGGGAGCCAATTTAAAGAAAGTATTAAATCAGTACTGGTGGGCAGATACAGCAACAATCACGACAGTAGAATAGGAATGAGTCAACGCAGGGCAACAGCGTTAAAATGCAGTAGCGTGGGAATGACTCGGCCTCGGATGCTCGCATCCGGACAGAGCAGGGCACTCAGTCCTGGGCACTCAGTCCGCTGGGGTACCGCCAGGAACGTCACAGCTCCAATTTAGGTTTACATTTACTCGTCATCTTTAAGTTTCTGGGTTTCGCTTTGTGTGTAACCAATAAGCTAACTACGTGGATGGTAAACAAGCATGCGTACTGCAGGGTCTTTTCAGCAGCTGGGATACATGGTCGAAGAGGCCTGTCCACCTTGGGACCAGCCTCCCCCCACTTCCCACAGGGTGGAGCCCCAAGAGAGCTGCCGCGGCCCTCTGGCGTCCCCAGCATCCGCTTCCTGCCCTTCCTTGTGATGGCTCCTGATTTTCACTGGGGACCCCAAGTAATTCTGTGAAAGTGACTCCTCACCGAGCTCCAGGATGGAACATACGACTAGGTTAAGCCAATCTGGGACTTCTCCCCCGCTGCCACCACCAGCATGGCTGGCCTTTCGGGCTCTATCTCAGGTCCCCTGTGGGGAGCGCTGGGACGAACACTGGTCTGTGCCACTACCAGGTAAGCTCCACCCATCTGGCTTTATTCACTAATCAATCAACCAAAATTTCATTGACTGAAAAACTGGTTTTGCCGTCAATGAGTCAGCCAGGAGCTGCTGACTTTCTTCACTGAACAAGGGCCGTGTCCCCTGCGCTGGGACTGCTCACTGAAAGGCAGCTGCTCCTGGAGGGCAGGGAAAGCAGTGGCACGAGAAGCCACCTGGCCTGGGGCTGGCAGCGAGGGGCACGTCCTAGAAACCTGCCACCAAGAAGCTCATCACAGTTGAGCCCAGACAATCCTTGCCAGACAGGAAATTTCCAAGAGAAAGTGTTGGTTCTTGCTTCTCCGGCTTTCATGCCTCCGCGGTCCACAAAGCGAGATGTGATGTTGGCCTCACTGGGCCACTGAGGAGACCTCAGCTGACACGTGCAAAGCGCAGAGCAGACCCTCATATGGTCGCTGCTGATGCGTCTTCCTCTCGTCCGGGGGCATCGGTTTCCCCGTCTGTAAAATGGGTACGTAATCGCCGCCTCGCCCGGCTCCCAGGATGAGGTGATGCAGCGTCAGAGATAAACTGTCACTCGTACTCTCAGAAGAGCAGCGCCTGACAAATGGCAACTGGGAGTGTCATTGGTGCTTTGACGAGGCTCCCTCTGAAGCGGTGGGACGGAGGCCTCAAATCTTAAACTTCCCTGACTACTACCCTGGGAGAAACCACACGTCCTTAGAAACGAGGTCCTAGCTGCCGGGCCCCACACTCTTCTCTAACAAGTGACGTGAATCGAGTGGCGCTGTTGTGCCTTCTCGACGCAGTCCTTCCCCTGCACCAGAGGCCCCGCTCCTCTCTGTGCAGACTTTGTACTCCAGTCACGTGAGCATCGCCCACCTGAGTCGGAAAGCTGACACCCTCCCTGCTGGGTCCCATCCGCCTCGGCAGACAGCTGACGTGCCACGATGGGGCATGACAGCGCCCACGGGGCTCCTGCTGCCCGGAGCGAACAAGGGTAACAATGTCCAAGGAACCTCAGCCTGATCAGAGGCGGCCACGTGGGGCCCAGCAGGGCCCCCTGGCTGCCAGTTCCAGCAAGAATGACAAGGTTCCCAAGCGTGTGCATCTCTGAGCAAGATGTGACTTTCAACCACGCTCTGCCACACTCAGAGTGCACTCTCTGGCAAAGTGGCTCACGCTCTCAGTGACACATCTGTAAAATGGGCCAGCGATGCCTCGATCACAGCATTGCAGAGAGCCAAGACTGTCAACAGCCAGCACGGAGCCAAACTCGAGGCCGTAACTCTACCCACAGCCTAGTGGGTCCTGTGACTTTACTGCTGGCCCTGCCGTTGTTACCAGCTACACCAAGTGTCGTCCCCACCACCCGGCAGCTAGAAACACGAAGTGCTGATAAACACTAGTAGGTCCTCGGCCGAATGCTCCATGTGCATTATCTCATTTCAACCTCCCAGCACAGGGCAGGATGTGTGACTCTCACCACCCTTGTTCAGATGAGGCATCTGAGGCTTAGAGGTTAAGGAATGTATCCCGGCCACTCAATAATGCTTGTTTGATTCATTGCATATTCATTCCACAGGATTAAATGTCTACTGTATGTGAGCTACCATGTATATAATGGTGCACAATACACGGTCTCTGCTTTCATAGATGCCAGGTATTAAACAATTCAATAATTTCATAGACGATGCCAGATATTAAACAATTCAACTGAGTTGCTCCCAAGGCGAGGAGGTGAGAATGTCACATGGCGGGACATACAAATTTAGACCCTATGATTTGTTCTCTGTGGCTTTACAAGCAGCGTGTTCCCATCTTCAGGGGATGGGAGGCCAGCTGTTACTTTGGGTCTCCAGACAGCACCTAGGAAAGGCCACCAGGTTCTCATGTGGTCCCAGGGTCTAGGGCCAATCTGCCCAAGTGCCCCAGCATCCCCAGATGAGTCGATAAGCCCCCGCATAAAGGAAAGGGACAGGAAAAGAAAGGGTGAGCATTTGTGCAGACTGGGGGGGAAGCCGGAATGGAAACGAGCAGCAGCAGGGAGAGGGGAGGGCAAGGCAGGGGGATCACCGGCTAAGTGGGCAGGGCCTCGGGATTGGGAAGTGGGGGGAACCTCGTGCATCGGGGGTCTGTGTTCATGTCCCCGTAACCAAGTGTGACCCAGAGGGAGTGGCAGCACCCAGCAGAGTACCCTGCCCGCAAACGGCCCGGCATGGAGCACGGGGAGCCGCCGCCCCCGTGCACTGCAGATCAGGAGACTTGCCTGGAGAAGCCCTGGTTCCTGCAGAATGTCGGGGGAGAAGAAGTTGTTACTGGGGGAAAAGGAAAAAATGTGACTGTGATTAGATGTCCTCCAAGCAGAGCAGGTAGGAAGCAAACCAGGCAAGAAGAGTGCAAGTCAAATTTCATGTAATAAATAAATAAATCAATAAATAAAATGTGATGTTTCCAACCCCCAGGGACATGAGGCTTCTGCCGAGCCACCACTCCATGCTCTATTTTCAACCCATCAGCCTTTTAAAACCTGCCTCTGCTAAAAACCCTCCAATGAATTCACATACAGCCTCAGACGATCTCACATCCTGCCATCTTCCAAGCTCACCACGCACCAGCCCTATCCTTGCCATGCTACCTAAACGAGGGGTCTAGGAAGGAGCCGGAAGGGAGAAGGGAGAAGAATGTGCCTGCTCTAACTGACCCAAAGCGGGCAGGACCTTGGAACGGGCAGGAGGGTATGGCAGTGAGGACCTTGGGGTGTGGAGGGAGTGACCCAAGGTGGGCAGGGATGGCCCCTGAGGTGACAAAGAATAAGACCTTGATTCTGGCAAAAGGAGCCTTTGCACATGACACTAGTCTAGACACAGCCAGCCCCATCCCTGGGGAATCTATCCCCAAATTCTTCTACCCTTTTGAGGCTATTGCCAGTCCCTCCAACCTATCAAGCCTGCTCCTGCCTCTGGCAATTGACCTTTGCTAGCTCTCTGCCTGGGGCAATCCACTCCTAGATCTTGCACTTCAAGCATCATCTCTTTAGGGGACCCCTTGACCATCCCCCAACTCCCCAGCAGTCCCCTGATCACACCACCCTGCATTTTCTTCAGAGTAGTTGGTTCTATCTGCAAGCAGCTCGGCTGTACATTTGTGCATTTGCTGACTGTCTCCCCAACTAGAATGTAACCTCTATGCCAGCCGTGAACTTGTGCCTAGTTTAGTCCCTTAGATCCCCAGTACCCAGCCCAGAATATCTACTCAAAAACTTCCTATTGATTTCTTTAGTGTGGACAGTCTTCCAGAGCATGGTCAACAAACTACAGGCCATGGGCCAAATCCGGCCCACCACCTGTTTTTGTAAATAAAGTTTTATCGGAACTGTATTGATCTCCTAGAGCTGCCACTACAGACTAGGTGGCTTAAACAACAGAAATTGATGGCTCACAGTTCTGGCGGCTGGAAGCCCAAGATCAAGGTGTTAGTTTGGCTGGCTTCTCCTGAGGCCTCTCTCCTTGGCTTGCAGATGGCCACCTTCTCGCTGTGTCCTCCTGTGGACTTTCTGTGTGAGCATACAACCCAGATGTCTCTTCGTTGTCTAAATGTCTTCTTATAAAGACAGTAGTCCTGTCCTATTGGATTAGGGCCCCACTCCTGTGACCTCATGAAATCTTAATTACCTCCTTAAGATCCAGCCTCCACCTGCAGTCACACTGGGGGGATTAGGGCTTCGACATCAAAACTTGTTGAACTCAGCATGATTCGGTCCATTACAGAACACAACCACATTCATTTTTCCGGCAGCTTTGGGCTACAGGGACAGAGTCGAGTAGTTGTGACACCGACTATCAAATCAGCAAAGCCTGAAAAATTTACTATCTAGCCCTTTACAGAATTTTGCTGACTCCTGGTCTGGAGCAAGGCTCCCACTATGTTTGAGGTGTCACAACAACCCCGTTTCCCCCATAACTCTCGGTTAGAAGACCTCACTGAAGCCCAGTACAAAGCTCCCAGATATTTTCATTTTGCTGCGTAATCCCCAGTGGTTTTGTCACTCCCCCAAGTCAGACAAAGGGGCCTCCCAAGATTCCAGAATATGAAACCAGAGACTGAAGCACAAGTCCATGGAGTCGCAATGAAGATAATGCCCAGGAAATCAGCAGAGCACCTGTCAAATGCCAGCCCCACAGCAACGTGGCAGAACACATGGTTTGCTGCCATCGCTTCCATTATAACTCCGAAACCACTCAAGGATTGCTCAGAAGACCAGGGAACGTGGCATTCCAGGTCTTCTGGGATGAGACAAAGTGGCAACATATGTGACACTTTTTATCCATCAAGATCTACCGAGGGCCAAAGACATGACTGGCTTCTATTCCTCTTGTGGCTTTTTGCTTTCTGCTCAACCACAATTTCAATTAGAGTCAAAGAACCTCAGTTTCAAAAGCTTTACAAGGAGGAAGAGGCTAAGACCAAATTTTAGCTTTTTTTTTTTAAACAAAGACTAAAAGTGCTTCCTGCGTGCCAGGCACCGTTGTAACCTCTTCGTCTCCATAACTCGATTAATCAAATCCCTCGTTAAAACAAGCCTATGCTGCCCACCTGCTCTAGGTGCTGGGGACACAGCGGTGACACCCAAAGCCTCTGCTCCATGAAGCTCACATTCTAACTAGAGACAGACAAGACACGGGAAGTGGTAATCGGGCTTTGTTGCTCGGAAAGAAGACTGAGATGAACCTCTGTGAGCGTAGTGGTCAGCAAGGCCCTCTCGAGGAAGGGAGAGCTCAGAGCCGTGGGCCGAAGAACGGAGGGCCTTGGGAAGGACATTCCGGGCAAAGGGAACCGCCAGGGCAGCAGCCCTGAAATCCTTTGGAAGAAAGAGGAAAAGGCCAGTGCAGGACAGTCCAGCGAGCACAGGGGAGAACGAGACTGGAAACGAAGGCCGAGGAAGACACCCAAGCCAGCCTGAGCAGTCCAGGAGGGCTGCCTGGAGAATGCAATGCCTGAGCAGGGTCTCGAATCTTTCAAACAGGGAGAGCTGCGCAAGCAAAGGCAATCAGGGGACTTCCCCCTGAGCCTTCAACTCCTGTCCCCTTTGCCATGGAATCTGGTGGAAGACATTGTGACACATGTCTAGCAACCTCTGGAAAGAGCAGCACTGAAGATGGGGTAACGGGGGTGCCCTTGCACGGGGGGCATGTCAGAAAACCAGAAAGCAACTCGTCCAAGCCCCTAACGGGGTTTCAAGGAAAGAGCTGGAGTTTTCGGCCATGCATCTCTGCCTTGAAGAGCTGAGTGTAAGATAATCAGCCATCGCTTATAACTTCCTTTTTAAAGGAAGCCACGTTTACTTTGTTTTCACTACGGTTTATAACGAGGTTTAGGGGAGCCTCATCTCACTGCACACCTTCCCTCCTTCCACCGCAGTCACTTAAGAAATAACAAACTTCCCTGTGGCGGAGGTGCTATCTACAATTCTTTTCCCCCAAACTCAGGGATTTTTGTAAGTCTCTCCTGCAGTGGGGCACCGCTCCGAAACATGCCAGGATGCCCCAAGCACCTCTGGCCTGGCCGTTTCCTTTTTAAGCATCGTTACTGAGGTATCAATGCCATACAATACACTGCACATATTTGAAGTATATAACTGAGAAGTGCTGACATTTACACGCATGAAATCATCGCCCCCATCAAGCTAGTGAAGGCATCCATCACCAGGAAAGTCCCCTTGGCCCTTTGGTGGTCCCTCGGTACAGCCCCTCCCCAGGCCCCACCCTCAAGCAACCACTGTTCTGTCTGTCTCTACAGATCAGCCTGCATTTTCTAGAGTTTTCTATAAATGGAATCGCACAGTATATACTCTTTGGGTCTGATTTTCTCCACCCAGCATAATGATTTTGAGACTCGTTCGCGCCGTGGCGTGCCCCAGTGGTTCCTTCCTCTTTGTTGTACACCTGAACCCAGGCACACCATCGTTCATGTCCTCTGCTTGGGGGTTCCTAGTTTGGGGCTACCACGGACAAAGCTGCTCGGAATGTTCACGTACAAGTCTTTGTGTAGACGGGTATTTATTTCCTTTTCTCACGGACTAGGCGGGGAACGACGCCCTAGTCTTTGATGGTGGAGCATCATCTTTCTGGTGCATCTGTTGTCAGGTTCAAACGTTGGGATTAGTGCTTAGATGAGTCTCTCCAAATGCAGCACGAGTGTGGTCCTTGCCACGAGAGGGAACCGCAGTGATGTGAAGGCAAACATTTTTATTTTACGGCTGTTAACATCTGGAGCAGTTAACGTATAGCTCAGGCTGTGATTAGCACTTGCCGGCGATGAGCTGAATAAATCCTCTCGAGCCCTACGAGGCAGGTATTAGTTTCATCATCACTCTGCAGACAAAAACACTAAGGGTCAGACTGCTGAAGGAAGCTGCCCAGGTGACTGACACAGCAAGTCCACGGCGGAGGCCACCTGAACCCAGGCCACCTGGCCCCGAGTCCACGTTCTTAACCACTTTGCTGAGCGCTTTAATATATGTTACCAGCATGCATTTTGTGGTGGCTTTGGAATGTGTCCACTTGGCTGGGCTCAGCTACACTCTCCAGAATTCCCTTTCCTGTATGTTTCCGGTTAGGGCAGTCCACGGGAGAGATCTGGAGGACGGAAATGAAGCAGCAAGCGGCCCTGCTGAAGCTCACACGCCTTGCTGATCTGAGGACTCGCCGCTTTGGCGTGAAGCAACAGCTAAGCCTGCAAATATTCGCCCTTCCCCAGGCCACTTCTGGGTCGCCCTCTCCCTGAGCAGGGGTGTGTGTTCACCTCCAGGATGAGGGGCCAAAATGACTCCCAAACACACTGGTGGATAATTTTATCTTAGTTTCTGTCGATGCTAATGCCCCAGAGACAAGTTTTCATTATAGCGAGGCTTCCTTTTAGGTAGTCTCCGCTGTCGCCATTCACGTTTGTCCTGTTATTCCCAGCCGGCCGTGACCTGCCATTTCCCTGATGCGCTCTTCTCCTTCCTGTCTACACACAGCAGGTTTGATAGTCTCCTGATGGTTCTGGACATAATCAGCGGCTTACGTGATCACACTTACCATCGCCACGCCTTGTCGGCGCTCTTATTGCCTTTGCTCATTAGGTAAATAAACCCTTACAGGTTGTCAAGACTCTCTGGCTGAGAAATGGATGAAACTGCCTTTAATTTGTATCCATCTAGAAATGCCATTTATGTGAAAATGGCAATAGTGGATATTAGCCATGAATTGCAACAATCTGCCTTAGACCTACAAAGTCGAGGGTGTTTTTCCTGTTTTATTCACTGTTGGCCCCTGGCACACAGTGACCGGCACGTCACGGTAAGTACTCGGTAAGTACTCGGTAAGTATTTGTAGAGATCACGACGGCACCTACCTAGCAGGCGCGTCTGAGGGCTAAGAACAGCATCTGCACCTAGGGAGGTGCCGGGCCATAGCAGGTACCCAGTGCACGGATGACACCGACCTGAAGCCTGAATCACACCCAGGGTGACCCCAGACCCTGCGAGAAAATGCTCCCAAGACAGAGCGATGTGGGACAGGGCAGAGTTCGCAGGTCTCAGCAGCTGCCATGAACAATAACTGGGGAGAATGCCAGCTGGTGGGGACAGATGAGTGGCAGCCAGTGAGCCACCACCTCTGCTGCTGGTTGTAAACACATTCAGAGCAGGGGTGGCTGGTGGGCTGAGAGACCAGAGGGTCGAGGTCCCTGGGGAAGTGAAAGATGATGTGGGGAGCTGGTGACAGCACCCTGCTGACAGGTGGGGGTGTATTTACCATTTTAACAACCAGCACAGCCATGTCAGTGCTAAGCCCAGGCAGCCGGGCACTGCCCACCATGCGATGGGCCTCCAGGACTCCCGGAGCCACTCCGGCTCCAACACAGGCAGGACCACCCGGGAACCTGAGCAGCCCCAGGGATGCTACTGCCAGCTTCTTGCCTCTGCTTGGCTTAGACGTGCATCCAGGAAACGTTTACACCCACGAAGCTGCCCGCCTCTGTGCCAGACACATAGGATGAAATGGTGAGGAAAAGGCCCCAGACCAACCCTCAGGAGGCTAGGGCTTCATGCATCTGTCCCTGTTCAACATTCACGACACGTGCTTGTGGGGATAACTCTGCTCTCCTCACACCATTCATGGCACCGCCTCATTAACTGGCAGGAACTGCATCCTCGTCACATGCTAGAGCAAACGATGCTGTCTCCTTAACAATGTAACACACCATTTACCCCACACCCTGCCAGCCGGGCACCAGATACACGCAGTCATTCATCCTCAGGACAATATGAAGCTGGCATCACCACTCATTTCGCTGGAGGAAAAACACAGACTCGGAGTGGGTAAGGGCACCCAGAATTTGAACCCGTATCATTCTGTTACTGAAGCCATTATGGTTTACCGAGCTCTCTTCTGAAATCCACTTAGAACGGCCTGATCATCAACAACTAAGGACAAGGAGACGGAGGTCTAGGAGGAGCAGGGCCTCATTCAGGTCACCCACTGACCCCAAAAGGGCCAGAGCTGGGAAGCCGGCCTGGGTGCCTGCAGACGTGGTGCTCCTTTCAAGATGCCACTGTGCTCCCCTCGTGCCCCTCCCTTCACAGGGGGCGCAGGTGGCCTGCTCAGCCATGCTCCCCCCATCCTCAACCCTCAGTCTTAGGACGAAGTTTTGACAACAGCGTCCCCACCTCCGCCAAGGTAATCGCTCAGCCTCAGCTGGACGCGGGCGCTCACGGCAAGCTCAGCAGGACAGCTTGGCTGACAAATCTGTCCTCTGCTGTCAGATTCCTAATAACTTTTTTGAAGATTCTCCAAAGTGCTGAGGAAGTGAAACAGAATATTTCGCCATTTTCGCCAAAGGCCCGGCCGCTGTCGCAAGCGCTCTGCCATCAGCAGTGGGGGAACTCAGAGCAATTGTCGAACTACAAGCTGCCTTCAGTTTTGTCCGAACGGGAGGTGCTCGCAAAGGCGGTGAAAAGCGCGTTCAGCATTGGCCAGAACAGGACAAAGATTTCAAAGGTTCTGTAATCGTCTAATTCTCCAGCCAAAGATTCTGCTATTTTGACAAAGTGCAAATGTATTTAAAGGCCTGTTATAAATTTGGACAGGTTACAGCTTGTCGGTACTCGCCTTATGACATAAAACTTGCAAGTGGTTTGACCAAATTCTAGGTAAAAACACTGTCTTTGCCTCGTCAAATCCCAGAGAACATAATTAGGAAATTGTAATTGTGCTGCGTCAGAGGTTTTCTGAGCCCGACAGGCCCCGATGTCAAGAGGAATTGGCTTTTTTGGTTGGATCAGGGTGCCAGGGGCCAGGGGCAAAATTTAAGGTGGCGCCAAAAACCTCAGCCATCGCGATAATGTTTTCCTGCAATAATTTGAAAAATCAAAGTTAAAAGAAAAATATAATGAACAAAAGAGCAAAATCTTAAAATACAGACAGGATCAGTACAACCAAATTTTTTCTTTTGCCTCAGGCTCCGATGTGGCTGGTTTCACGCTGCTGCCCTTTCTGAAGATGATAAAACATGCCCAGTAAAGTGAAGTGACTTGCCACTGACACGCTGTCACGGGCCACTAAAATGTCCAGGTCACAAAGGCATCTGCACTGCACTCTCGGGCACCCTGCCACCCTGGGTGGGTTACTGCACAAGCCTGCCGTGCCCCAGCCTCTGCCCCCTCCGGTGCTAAAGTCACACTGCTGCGGTGATCGTCACGAAGCGTAAATCTCATCTGGTCAAATCTCTGCTTCCTCAGGTGCTTCTCCCAGATCCACACAGGGGAGTAAGTGGGCAGCGGCAAGCTGAATCCAGCAAGCAAATGTGTGTCGTCTGACGCCCTGGGTGTTGACGATTAAAATCAGTTGCCATTTGCAACAACACAGATGGACCTTGAGGACATGATGCTCAGCGAGGGAAGTCAGACAAAGACAGACAAACACCACACGAGCTCACATGTGGAATCTAAAAACGCTGTACTCAAAAACAGAGGAGAATGGTGATGGCCAGGCGCCGGGGGCAGGGGGAAACGGGGAGATGTAGGTCAGAGGGTACAAACTTCCGGTTATGAGATGAGTAAGTTCTGAGGCTCTGGTGTACAACGCGGTGACTATAGCTCACAATACCGGATGGTACACTTGAAAGTCGTAAAGAGAGTAGATCTTACACGGAATCGCCATAAAAAGGAAACGTAATTATGTGAGGAGATGGAGGTGTTAACTCGCCTTACTGGGGTAAGCACTGCACAGCATATACGTGATCAAATCATCACGTCGTACACCTTAAACTGACACATGCTACAATCGGTAACACCTACTAAGGCTGGGGGATGAGACAGGTGGTCAGGGAAGGGCTCTCTAAGAAGCAGGTATCTGAGTATGGGCCTGATGGAGATGACAGAGTGAGCCACATCCAGGCCTGGGGCCCCTCTTCTCACTCCCATCTCTTGAGGAACGTAACGTACTTAACTTCCTCACGCCCCAGCTTCCTCATCTATGGAGTAGAAAATACAAAAAAATACTTAACCTCGCAGGGCTGCTATGAGGACAGAAAGAGATAGCATCCCTAAAGTGCTTAGCGTAGTGCCTGGCACAGAAATGATCGATAAATGCTGAAACCCGCATCACCATCTCCCACATCACCCCTCCATCACTCCCATCACCACTGCCTTCTCCATCAATCACACTTTCACCTCCTGCACCCGATAAATGCTGAAACCCGCATCACCATCTCCCACACCCCGCCCCCACACTGCTGGGCCGCCACCACTGCCTTCTCCATCCATCACACCTTCACCTCCTGCACCATCACCTCCGTCACCTCCATCACCGCCCTCTATCACCGTGAGGATCAGGATGGAAAAGGAAATAAGGCCCTCAAACCAACCAGGCTGTTTGAGGTCTTCTAAGACCTTTCCGCACCCCAGTCCACCCACACTCTGTCTCCCAGTGGACATGCTACTTCCTGGCACAGTGACTCCTCACCGCTCCCTTCTCGCCAGAGGAACAGGACAATCTGTGCTGCGAAGGCATTGGCCGCTTTAAAAAAAAAACATATCTATTCGCATTCCTGTATTCGGCATCAAACCAAAAGGTAAAGACTTCTCCAGCACTCGGCACATAGCAGGCACTACCTGGGAGATGTCTGGGGAACTGAACTCTTTTCACTGTGACTCACCTGCCTCCCCTTTTCTGATACTCATCAGCTTTAAAATCATATATGAACTATTCATATGTGGGGGCTCGAAGGACCTATATATACGCTGCATGTGTAGACTCTAAATTCTAGTTCCTACAGATTTCAAATAATCAGAAAGCTGAAATAACCAAGTTTTTTTATAGTGTCACACTATGATAATTGATGCTCA
>NW_006435763.1:2141745-2233898 GCF_000325575.1 Pteropus alecto | reverse complement strand
GGGCTGGATGCTATCTGCTGGCTGCTGGTCTGCAGCCTTCAACACAGGCTGACAGCTTTGTGGTAAACAGCAAAAGAATAACTCTGTAAGAGTTATAACTCTATAACTCTAACATGTCAGGCCGCGTTTGCTCCCGCCCATGATCTAGCTTAATTCAAGGACAAGAGAGTCTCATGTGGACAGACCATATGACCTTCAGGCAGGTATTCAGGAACATCATTTCTTAAAAATTAGTTTTTGAAGCCTTTTGGATGGGATAAAGTTTGACCTCACGCTCACTCACACAAACACAGAAGGAAGACATATGTGGTACCGACTGAGCCGGGTGCATTGGAGGGAAACCTGACAACCTGCTGGTAGGTCACAAGATGCACCTGGAAATGGCACTACCACTAACGGCTGAGGCCGCCTCCGGAGTGGGAGCTTGAGTTCAATGACAGAAACTATAAAACTGTGGGGAGTGTGATCCCAAGTTCAAAAGATTCAATACGTTACAGTCAAAAATAAATGAATTATGTGATGCATAACACCCATATAATTATATCAACACATGGAAACAAAATGTCATCATAGACCCTCAAAGCATTTACGGGGATTATCTCTGGGATGAACTGCAAGTGAATTTTCTTTGATAAAGTTTTATCTACCTGTATTTCTCTCCCAACAATCATGTTACTTTTATTCCTAGTGACATGAGAATGTGACTAACCCAATTACTTTGATTTGCAAAGGCCGCTCTCCTAAAAAGCCCAGAATGTATCTTCTTGAACTAGAGATGCTTTCAGGAAACAGTAAGCTTTCTTTCGAAATGCATTTACCCTAAAACGTGGCTCCAAGATAGTCCACTGTGCTTTGTAAAAGGTATTAAACGAGAAAGTTTACAAAATGACAGAAAAGCAGATCAGCAACAATATACAGAAAATTATAGTGTCAGTGCAAAAAGCGTACAGAAGTATGCCTCCTTGACTACAGAAGTTGATTTTTAATTTTTTGCAAATGAGTTTTCATAGAACACAGCTAAGCCTCACTTTAGTCCTCTGTACAGTGGCGATAGTCATCCTCACCCTTCATTCATTAACGTTCATTCAAGTGTTATAAACGTGAAATATGCATACTGCCAGGCACAGGACAGGCACTCAAACCAGCAGCTGACCCTGACAGCATGATGTCCATCACCACCACCACCATCATCATCATGAAGTAGGAGAATCGTCGAGATCAGAGACTGGCACACTCCCACCTGCTAGCCAGCTGCCTGATTTGTAAATAAAGTTTTATTAGAACACAGCCATGCCCCTTTGTCACAAACTGCCTAGGGCCCGCAAGTACAACAATGTGGCCTGCAACACCTAAAATACTTATTATGTGGCCTTTTAGAGAAAAAAGTTGGCTGACCTACGACCTAGAAACTGTAAAGGGCTATGCCAAAAAAAAAAAAAATTTGTTATCATTCTGACATTTCCAAAAAAAAATAAGAAGAAGAATTTTTTTACATACATAAAGGCTGTTGGCACAAAGTTCCAGATGGAAAATGGCATTTCAACTGCTGACAGCCAATTTAATCCACTTAATTTTATCACTTTTCATCCAAAATGACCACCACTTTTGCTTGAAAATATATGCCATCAAAGCAGTTCAAACCGCAAACAGCAGGAAGGCAGTTGTTACGCTATTTACAGAGAAACCGATATCTTGCTTTCGTCCTAAGCCACAGCAAAGGAATGGTGGGACTTTCCATTAATTTTAAAAGCTTTTATTACCGAAGGCAGAAAAGATTTTTCAAGAAGACAAAAAGGTAATATTTTAGCATTTAAATCCAGTTTTCCGCACAAAGGAAAAATAATTTCTCCGCATTTCATAGTAGGAATCGGGCTGTTACCACAGAACGCATTTCATTCAAGGGAGAAGAACTGAATTTAAAAGACTGATTTGCAGAAGCATTAATCTCGGGCGCCTGGCAGTGAAAGCGCTAGTGCACAGAAGCTGGCCTTTGTAGAAAAAGTTTTCAAGTTTTTGCAACACTGCTCTCCCTGCCCTATCTTTACATTGTTAAAAATGGATCTTTCTTTTAAGCCACCTGGAAGGTGTAGGGGGAGAAAATCAACTGGACCCAATTTCAATCTCTTTGCCTAAAAAAATACCATTCTTTGCCCCAAGCAGGCCACAGAGTGCTGGCATGACCCAGAGAAGTGAATCATGACATTTTAAAGTTTCCATGAAGGGGAAAGGAAACTTGCAAAAAGTCCTTGTCACCGTGAAAAGGGGGCTGACAGTTTGCCCTGGCAAAGCTGAGTTTTTGGTACTGAAAATGGAACCTGTGAGTCACGTCGAGGAAGCCTGAGGAGACAGAGTATATTCGGCTCACTGCTTCACCAGCTCCAGAGGTAAAATTTACCTTCGTCAACGGAAGCGGTGGAAAAAGCAGGCTGCTGATGGGAAAAAACCAGCCACAGAGGGAGATGTGAGACAGAGTTTTCTGAAAAAACAAAAGTAAGAGAGCTGGGGAGAACGCGGCGAACGAAAGTTCTTAGGCTGGTAGAGAGGGGAGGAGGGTCGGGATTCTGGCGGCCTGTCCGAACCGCCCCAGTGACGATCAGAAACATGCAGGCTCTTGGAAAGCTGTGGCAGAGGATTCCGAGCGCAGCAGGAGGCAGTCCCACTGCCTGTGCTGGGGTGTGGGCTCCCCTAAAGGGGCCGATGACCCCGCTGAGGTCCTCCTGGTAAAGTCGACCCCAGGACAGGCAGAAGTGAAGAACCAAGGAGGTGGGAATGGGGAGACGCCTCTTCCCTGGGGCTCTGGCTGCACTAGGCTTGGATTCAAGGACCCAGAGAGGTCCAGGGCAGTCCCAGCGGTGGAATGAGCTGTCCTCAGCCATGTGACAGCGAGCCAGGAGGGCGGCGGGAGACAGGCAGGTCCAGGCAGTAACTGACAGGACCTGAAACCCCCCAAAGAGGAAGTGTGTCCTCATCCGTCAGATGCAGGTCAGAGCCGGGAGCCAGGACCAGCTCCCAGGGGCAGAGCCATTGTCTTCTATGGTAGCAGTGGCCGCGGCATCAACCCAAAGCTGTCGACTCCTGCACAGACTGCGGAGGGGTGATGCTAGGACTTCCCTGGCCTCGGGCGGAAGGGGTGCAACCTCAGAAACCAGAAATGACTCACTCTCCCCAAGTAACCATAACGGACCCCTCTCCGCCCATCAGAAGACAAAGGCCAAGAGAAGACCAGTCGTGTAGCTATTCTGTGCCTGGAGGAGCTCCAGGCTGTTCGACTCAGGAGGGACACTGTCTGTCCCCTAGCAGGTAAATAAGAGAGTCCTTCTCCACCACATGTGGAGAAGAGGGGCTGCTGGAAGCGATCCACACGATTCTGTATTCGATCTGTGAACACTATGCATCAGAAGTTATTCTCGGGCTACAGATGAGGACAACTGAGGCTCCCAGGGGCTAGGTAACAGGGCCGGGGCACACACCTAAGGCCATGGCGGGAACCTTCGTACTCTGGCCGCTGAGGAGACACCACAATGTCCTACAGTTTAGGTTCAAGGTTCTTTTCAGCATAGTGGTTACGAGCATTGGGTCCGGCATCTCTCTCTCCGCTACCACTTATTTACGCGACCCTAAACATCAATAATCTCATCCTGCCTCAGTTTCCTCCTCTGTAATATGGGGATAAGAGTAACACTATCACATCAAGTGATTGTAAGAATCAAATGGGATCAATAAAGGACTCAGAACAAAGCCCAGCACAGTATGCACTTAACGAATATAAGCAAACCAGCCCAACAAGGAGCTTAACGACTACTAAGAAAGATACTTACCCAAAGAACAGAATGGCTCAAAATTAATTATCAAGGAGGATTCTTTGGGCTTTTAATTTTTTTAATCTACTCAAACATGCCCCCAAAGTGGATTAAATAAAAATGTTCAACTCCTTCTTTCTACAGAGCTATTAGATCAAAGCAAGTTATTAGCCAAGCTACATAATTCATTTGATTAATTTGCACTGTAATGAGCCAAGAGAAGCGACAAACCCTCAATGTCGCTCCAAGTCCAATTTCAAGTCTATTTCAAGCATTAGAAAAAAAAGTATTCCGCCGGAAGACAGTCATAAAATGTGCCAAGAAACAGAAATGGTGAGCTTAACCTCCAACAAGGGTCATCAAACCGCAGTGACATCTTCTAAGTGAAGGCACGGTCTGAATAGCAAGGTGGCAGGATCACGGCCACTGCTGTCATCAGAACTGCGTTAACATACCGGTTCTACCCACTTCCCTGCTGTGTGACTGAGATGTTCTACTCAACCTTTCTGAACCTCAGTTTCCTGACCTATTGCGAAGATTAAATGAGAGGATGCATGCGACGCCCCAGTCCAGAATGTGACACGCAGCAGATGCTTATTAAATGGCATCGACTGTATTAATTTCTATTTCACAATTCATTCATTTATTCACTCATTTCTAGGTGAGTGAGCCACTTTGGGGAAAATTTATACTCATTCCACATAAGAAAGTTGCTCAGATGGCCGTCGGCAGTGATTCTGCCATACGAGCTTGGACAACACTGGTCAAACCTCTGTCTGGCTTTTGCAAACCTATCACCAGAGCCACTGTGTTTTGTGTCAGCCTCTCAGTGAAAGAGAACGGGCAGATGATGAAAGGTTTCTAGCTCCTTTAAATAAAACAAACAAGAACATCAAGCTACTAGCAGCAGAGTCCCAAGCCTGACTGTCACATATTGAGGGCCATTTCTAAGAGCACCCCAGCTGAACTGCTGCTACCAGCCACGCACGCTGCAAGCCTTTGCGTGTTGTCTCTGAGGACCAAACTGCAGAGGCTCTGGAAGAAACAGAAGTCTCAGCACCATTGACTTGACCCACAAACCCATATCTTCCTGAACCGGTCAGAAAATGGATGGCTGGACTTAAGAGGGAAATGTCTACCAAATGCCCAAGACCAGTGACGGGGTGGGAGGTGCAGCAGTCCGCATGTGATGGGTCTGGGAGACTCAGACAGAGACGAAAAGGAAACAGCAAACTTTCCAATCCCATCACTTGCAGAAAAAAAATAAACATTAATCGTAGCACCTGAAATTGGAAAGACTCTAATAGGAATGACAAATGGATAGCGCTAGTAAAAAAGAAAATCTGAAGACAGTTTGATTCCGTCTCACTCTGTCATATATGTCAGCTGCCTTTGACAATTTGGTCGAACCTTTGCACATGCTGTTCCTGCAACCCGACTGCCCTTCCCCTCCCTGTCTCTCTGACAAGTTCCTATTCCACCTTCAAAACCTAATTTAGAAGCAACCGGTTCTGCAACGTCTTCTCTGAGACACTCCAAACCATGCCTCCTCTACTACCACATTTAGAGTAAATCCCCTCTCCCCTGTATCACTTCTTTCAGTTCAGCCGCTATAAAGTACTGTTTTATGAAGCTAACTCCCCTATTAGTCTTTGAGCTCCTTAAGGCAAGGGGAGAGGGTTGAGTCATCCAATGCATCCATTAATTTGGCACTCGTTCATTCATTCACACATTCATTCAAACGTTTACTGAGCACTAAAGTGAACCCTGGTTGTCTGCCTCTCTGGCACACATTTCCTGTCTAACATAGTCCCAGTTTTCACATGGGGACACAGCCCTCTCCCCAGCCTTCATTCTCCACATCTGATGGGGGCTCTTCCCTCATCCTTAGCACATGGGCAAGATCCTGCGATTGGTTGAAAAGGGAGAGTGAAACTGAGGCTAGCTCTGTAAGAGTGAACTTGAGGATCTTGCTTTTTCCTCTGAATGTGAACTTGGAAGAAAAATTATCTCTCCAAGGCCATCTGTGACCATGGAGGGAAAACCCACCAAACATGATATCAACTCAGAAATGGTAGAAGCAGGGACGAGACGGACAGACACACAGGAGCCTGGAGACATAGTTCACATCCCATGACTCAGGCACACATCTAAAGCCAGACCCTCCTTCAATCAAAAAATTCTCTTTCTGGGGGATAATCAAGATAGGCTATGCTCTGCTGTAATAACAAGCAAAACCTGTATCTCAGTGGCTGAAAAGCTAAAGTTCTATTCCTGCTCTTACGAAGTCTGTAGTGGGCCCAGCAGCACAAGAAGGCAACTCTCTTCCATGCAGTGACTCAGGGATCCAGGCCAATGCCATCTTGTAGTTTTGCCACATGGAACACATAGCTTCCAGGGTCATCATGGCAACATGAACAGGAAACAAGAACAAAAAAATTCATACTAACACTTCTCTGCTTCAGCCTTGGATGATGCCCATCACTTCTACTTAGAGCCCATTGGCCAGTACTAGTCACGTGGTACCAACCTAAATATAAGGGAGGAAAGTGCAGCAGTCCTGTTTGTCCAGGAAGAAAAAAACAACACAGGCTTGATAAACACATAGGATAGTCTGCCATAGCCAGTCTGAGCCAGGTCACCTGCAACCAAAAGCCTCCCAAATGATATAAGCACCAACAAGGTGCCAGGATCACAGCAGATACTGGGACTATAACGGTGAACAAGACAATGCAAGAGCTGAATTTACAGCCCAGAGAATGGCGGGGGAAAGAATGAGGGAAACAAGAACACAGACAAAATAGGCAATATATATACCACACTGTCAGGACAATGAGAGGGGACACGGGGTACAATGAGATACCTGGGGGTAACTGACCTGTCTTCAGGAGTGCAGAGGGATGATCAGGGAAGGCTTCTAGTGTGAGATCTGAAAGACCAGAAGATGTCAGCTAGGGAAAATGGGCAGGAGTGGGACATGGAGAAAGAACAGGGTTCCAGGGGAAAAACCAACCTGTGTCAAGGTCTGGAGATGAGCGAGCTCATGTGCATTTGGAAAAAACAAGCTCAGAGCTGAGAAATATGTCTGAAGAGGAAGGCAATAGCATACAATGTCTTACATTAACACGTAAAAAATGTGTGATGTTTAAATGAACCTAAGAGCAAAGATGAGCAGCTGGAGAGTTTTTAACAAGAAAACAGCCCAAGCCAACGGGGCCTAAAGTAGTTTTTTCGTTATTCCACCATGACTCGGCCATCTGCCCTCCAGACCCATTAGTGACAATTCCTACATGTTACTCGTGAGCTGGGCTCTCAGGCACATGGTTCAACCCTGTCTCTTTACCTGGCATATTCTGAGCACTGAGCCCGACCCCGACAGGACAGCACCTCCTGTGTCTTGTTCCATCCAGACCATACAAATCCTTCTAGGGGCCCAGAAGTAGCTTCAAGAAGCTACTTCCTGCCTTTGGGAGGAAAGCAAATATAAAACAGGCCCAAAATAGTGTGAGTCTGAGAAGCTGAAAACCAGCCACCATAATTACAACTATTTTTATCTAACGCCCAAAAAAGAGTACTGGATCATTTTCCAAGTGTCTCTCTAAGGAAGTTCACGTGTTCATTCGCAAGTACTCCAGACTCCCAGTGCAGAGACACAACCGGAAATGAGGCTATAACAGAAATGGAAGCCAAGCCGAACACACAGGGTGGAGACACTGGGCAAACAGCAGGGCCGGTGGCACCATCACCAAAGAGGGTGGCGACTCCACCATGAAATGGGAAAACAGATGCCCAAAGGTCCACAAGAAAAATCAGCAGATGGTCAGGGACAAACTAACAAGTTCGGGAGCATAGGCATGCCCGCAGAGGGCACAACTGTCACCTGCAACTGAACATGACCCGCCTAGTGCAATGGGCGATGGAAGGCCAAGGGACACGGAAGAAAGAAAGAAGACCTGCCTGGTGACAAAGGGGCATCACCCACTGCATTCCTTTGCTACACCTGGCGAGTCACCTAAGCACACAGGAACACACTGCGGACATCTGATGAGCACAAGGGACATCAGAACAGCCCTGCTTCCTGAGCAAGCACTCAGGTTTATTTACATCGATAAGGCTTCCATCAGGTAACTGTGTCTGTCAACTAGAATTTATTCCTATTATCGCTCTTTATCCCTGTGAAATTCCCTTGGGTTTGACGAGTTCATAGTTAGCACGCTCATCACTGCTTTCATGGCCCTGGCTCTCCTTTATTCTCCTTCACAGTTAGGAGGTAAAGCCAGGCGGCCAGGTTCCTGTCTCTAGCCAGGCATAACGAAGCATTAATGGAAAGCGCCGACTCCACAGTCAGACTGCCAGGGTCACATCCCGTTTCTACACGCGCAAGCCCTGTGACCTTGGACTGGTGACTTATCACCTCCAAGCTTCGGTTTCCCATCGGAAAAGATGCAGCGAACATTACATTAGACGATCCCATGTAACACAATTAACACGGGACTGAGAAAGGCAACCAGCTCTCAACTTACGCTAACTGCTATTACCACCATAATGTCTGATGGCTGCTTTTCTTTAAGCAAACGTCACTAAGTGCCTAATAGGTCACAGAGTGCCAAACAATATAACAGACCCTCAGAAAACACTGGTGGGAGAAATCCTCCAGGACCAACAAATCATTTCTTCAACTAATAAATTACAAGTAAAGAAAGGGAGGGGAGAGGAGATACGAATGGGAGAAACTAGACTGAGAGACTTACGGGGTCAGCCAACCAGTCACAACATGTGGATGGAGCCCATTTAGAACGTTATCCAAACATCTGTCTGGATAGCTGAACGCTCACCAGATATTTGATGATACTAAGAAATTATTGCTGAATTTTAGATGTGATAATGATATTATAGGGTTTTTTCTTTTTTAAAAAGGGGGCCTCATGTTTTATTAGAGATAAATTCTGAGATACTTTAGGATGAAATCAATGTCGTACTTTGGATTTGCTTCAGAGTTCTGTGAGAAGCTGGGAAAGCCGGAGGACGTCTGGATGAAGCAGGACTGGCCCCGAGGTGACAGCTGCTGCAGTTAGGTGATGGGCATCTGAAAGCTTGATATATTTTTCTCTGCTTACAAATATTTGAGGTATGCATAAGAAAAATATTTTTTAAAAAATACTGATGGAGCCACATGTACAATACAGCCTGCCCGCTGTTTCTTCAGAGACCGTCATTGGGGAACGAGATCATTCATGAATCGGGGCACATGGACGGCCTGGAATCCCACGGCCCTGGTGGAGACCTGCCAGCTGTGGTCACACCTCCTTATCTCCAAATTTTTCAATTCCCAAGGGCCAGTGCAGCTGTGCCAATGACATGGCTGTGGTTGATATTAACTAGAGTCAATATATAAATCTGAGCAAATGGCAGAATCAAGAGTCAGAAAAGACCTGAGCGTGACCATCTTGCACGGATTAGATGCTAAGGTTCCTTCCCGAAGCAACTGAGGGGAACAGTAAGCAAGGGGCCCCCTTGAAAGGTGCTCTGTCAAAAGATGTCCCCCTCTCTGATATTCCAATCTGAGATTCACTAGAACCGGCATGGGACCCCCTCTATAAGGCTTTTAATGATACTGTGTGTTTTTTAAGAGCTCCTATCTTTTACAAAGATATTCTGAAATATTTAAAAATTAAATGATATAAAATCTTGGATCTGCTTCAAAATACCATGAGACTGAAGAGTAGGCCAGGACAGAAATGAAGCAAGATTGGCCAGGAGTTACAAACTGCTGAAGCTGGGTGATGGGTACGAAGAGGCTCATTATGCTATTCTATTTTTGGACATATTTCAACTTTTCCATAATAAAAAGCTTTTAAGAACTCCTTGGAGGTTTACCCTTGTTAGTCATTCACGCTTTAGTGAGAAGTACACCAATCCCTCTAGAAAAGAGAACTCCTAACCAGTTTTCACTCACACATAACGAGCACATAAATACTCGGTTTTGTTTCATGAGAAAACCATTTTTCCCCCTTACATGAGGTGAGAACCTGGTTATAATCACTCAGCATCATGTTATTAAAAAAAATAAATAAAAACACGCTATACACTATACTTTTCATTTTGAGCATCAATTCCATTTGATCTCAGCTCAGAGTTCTTTATCCTGAGTCTTTACATGACATTCAGTATTTAAAGGCTCATCGTTCTTTTAAAAATGACTCTCAAATACATCAAGAGTGTTGGAACCCATTGGTGCCAATTCAGGAAGCAAAGTGCTGGCGGTTTAACTGCTCCCAAGGTCTGAGCTGCTTCAGGAACTTTTATATTTTATTAAAATGATGATCACGTTCCATCATCTACTGTGTGCGATTATGAATGTATTTTTTACCAGCTTGATGCTTAAGCTCACTTTTCCATTAAGAGTAACTCTGTCATCATAATGAGAAAAAATGTGGCTAGTAAACCATTTATGTCACCCATGAGCAAAAATTCAGGGCCTAACTACACTCACACAGTAAATAATAAGTATCCTATTGTTGAAAAATCAATCAACAGCTGGCCTGGGAGGGAGGAAAGATCCGTTTGTAGAGGATGAACAGGCAGCACTGAAGTGCGGCACTCAGGTGAGCAAACAGCAGGGACGCGGGCCTGGAAAGCGAGACGTGGGACAGTGTGAAGAAGGCAGCGTCAGGGAGCCCTGGTAAGCACGGAGTGGGAGGGGGAATGAAGGGAAATGACATCTACCGATCATATGCATACCGATCGAAGCCATGTATGAGCTTTGGAAGTCGGTATCAGAAACAGAGTCTACCTGAGCTAAACGGGAATTACCGTTAGCAGCCAGGAAAGTGAGGGGATCCGGCTCAGAGAGGGACTGGCAGCAAAACAGCTCTGGCAAGTTCAATGCAAGAACGACGGGGGAAGTGCCGGGATCCCGCCAGTGAATAAGCGGCCTGCCGGCACTTCTGCCACTCTTGTGTAAGTCCGGAGTCAGAGCCTCCGCCGCCCCGGCTCAGGTCACACACACACCCCTAGGCCAAAGGAGGGCAAGGACTTAGATTTACTCCTCCACCAAAACAGCAAGCAGTGGTGGGAAGGTCATTCCTCCAGGAACTCAGGACAGAAGGGAGAAAAGGCATCGAGACACCTGCTGTCCACCACAGGCACTGACCCGGGCCCTCAAAGCCACCCTACTTGTATATGCCACTGACTACATTTTACTGACAAGGCTTATGGAGGGTAGGTGGCCTGCCCAGGAATACATGGCAGTAAGTGACAAATGAAAAAAAAAAAAAAAAGAGAAGTACATCAACTGTCCCCCCACATTCTTTCATGACTCCATTCCCACACGTGTTTACAACTTTCTTGGTAAAAGCCAACCCATTAATAAAATGGCAGATAAGCATCACAAAGAGCTCCATTTATGCTAACAGAGGGATTGGCCAAAGTCTTGGTGTAATTCAATGCGAACAATATCCACAGATGAAAGATCACTGACAGAACCTTGCTCTGCAACCAAAATAAAATAAAAAAATCACTCTGGGGTCGTAAATGCCATTGGAGGAACATCTCTGCCTCGACCCCACCTCTAGCACGCCGACCAAAGCCATCAACTCCACTGCTCCCAGGCTTAGGGGCTCCCACAAGGACACACAGTGCGACATACGTATGGCGCATTACTGAATTATACACTTGAAACCTATATAATTGATTAACCAGTGTCACCCCAATAAATGTAATAAAAATAAGAAAAAGAATTTTAAAATTTTGAAATAGTCATTTTGAAATAAAACATCTTACCTATGAAACAAAAAAAAAATAAAAAAAGGAAGTTAAGGCTGGCTAGAGAAATCTGCACTGTGACGCAGCGGTTTGGTGCTTAACGCAAGTGGATCTGACAGCGGCTTGCAAGTACAGTTTATGCTTACGAGTGTGTAAGCAGATAAACACGCATGATTTGTAATAAACGCTACCCCCACGTAACCACAACATATAGAAACGCCTACGTTTCACGTGTTAGGTGCCTCATCAAAAACTTAGCTTCCTAGTTTTGCCATTGAGTATGGGGATAATTAATGGTTTCTGATAAAAATACTGTATCATATCAAAGAAGCACCTTCACTCTTCGTTTATCAAGAATATTTTTATCAGATATCGATGGTGGATGTTATCTATGATTTTTTCATACCTATCATGATCGGTAGCTGGTTTTTCTCCTTTGACCTATTAATGAGCTGACTTGATGAATTTCCTAACATTAAGCCATCCCTGAAATCCTAAATAAACCCTACTTTTATGTGGATTGTTCCTTTAAGGTGTGACTGAATTTGATTGGGTAATAGCTTTCTAAAACTGTTACGCATTTATGCACAAATGAAACTAGTCTACAGTATTTTTTCTTATACTATCTTTGTCAGGGCTTTGTAAAAAAAATATATCAAAGTAAAGCACACTTGAACCAAAATACAGAGATACAGAGATATGTATAAATATAGATATATAGACACAGGTATAGATGTAGATAATGCTTTAAGTAAATATAAATAGGGAAGGGCTTTTGTGTATACTTTGAAGGGTTTCCTAGAAATCACCGTAAAAACCTGCAGGCTTGCTACCTTCTAGAGAAGCAGTTCTTTAATTGCTTTTAGAACGATTTTTTTTTTTGCTACCCTTCAGGCAGTCGGCCTCGTCTTTAACTAATTTTGATAATAAACATTATCCTAGAAAACAGTCCATTTCATCCATATTGTCACCTTGATCAGCACAAAGTTGTACGTGGCATGCTCTCCTGTTTTTAATCGTCTCCGAATCCAAGTGTACATTTGCTTTCTTAATTTCAACATTACATATTTATGTTTTCTCTTATTTCTTAGTCGAAGTTACCCAACACCTCAATTAAATAGTATGTTTCACAGAACCAGCTCTTCCTTTTATCAGGTATAATGGTTTGGATGTTTTGCTAACATCTGTTCATCAGGCTGGGCCTGTTTCTGGAAAGTTCCCAAAGCAGCCGACATCAGCAATAAACACACAGACTCTGCCAGCCTTACCTCGATGAGCTTCCTTTCATAGGAGCTTGCTAGTTCCTCAGCGACTTCCCCTGGCTTCTGCTCAGTGACGGTAACTTCTCCATCGACATTCCAAAGATTTGGTACAACTTTAGGAAAAGAAAGACATTCCATAAATATTTTAACAGTAATCAAGTTTTTCTCCCAGCCAAAAAAAAAAAATTTTTTTTTCTTCTTTTCCAAATGGCTTCTTCAGAGAGAAAGCTCTTTCTAAAGAGAAAAAGAATCACAATGACTGACTACTTCAACAATGCAACACTTTCACACACGTGCAGTGAAGTAAATGATGAGCTGTATTTAAAAATGGAGGAACCGTCACAGAGACAGACGCACGTGAGTCTGGGGAACAACTTTGTCACTACCTCCCATTCCAGGGGAAAACGGACAATATGCTGGCAAGACAGAAGAGCCTACACGTGCACCTTTTGCATTGGTCGAATTTCTTTTTCTCCAACAAAAAAAAGTTTTCCAGTGAGGTGGTGCCTGCCTACAGCCCAATCTAAAACGACAGTAGGGTCAGAGTACGTGGCCTGCCAATGAGAACTGGCGCTGATCAACCATACTTAGACCAAAAGCAAAGCAGCTTCCGGGAAAACCTCTAAAACCAAGGCATAATGGCAGCGCAAAGGCATCGTAACGAGACTGGCTCCCGGGTCAGCGCAAAAGTCAGCAGGATATCGAGAGAGGAAGCAAAGAGAAGAGTGAGGGCCACGGAGTCCAGGTTAAGAAGCGTCGACTTTAATGGACAGACATTTACCAGGTTTTTGCACGTGCAGTGACACTTATTTGCAAAAGTGTTTTAAGAAGATAAATGATAAAGAGGTGGGGGTTGGGTCTGTCTTAAGATAAGGCAGGGGTTGGGATATAGTACATTCTCAATAAATATTGGTTGGAATTATCTAGCTCATTCCCAGTTTTTATTGATTTACACAGGACCGATGGAAGGGGGTAAATAAGGAAAATCCAAAGGGAATTCGCCCAGGCATGATATGACAGAGGCTAGAATTAGCACGTAGGCCATTACATAGGTGTGACATTGAAAACAGGGCAAAAGATGGTCAAATGACATAAGGGACTAGGAGGGCTGAGGCACAGACTGCGTGAGTAAACGACAGGGTTTGTTCGATGTTCTTGAACACAGCGTGTTCCGTGTGCTCTCTGAAGCTAACTGAACAGAACTGGATCCCACCCCGGAGGGCTTTACTATGTGAAATAAAAAAAAATTAGAAGACAATTTTCCATTGAAAAAAATTAGCACGGTAGACACGAAGAGGTATTTCTACTTGTAGGTATATATCCATATATCCTTGCCTTGTAGAGAAGAGAAAATAAATAAAAATTGGGAATAAACCAGGTGATTCCAGGAAAAGTAGAACAAGAACAGGAAAGAACTCCTGCACCAGTGGTTAAGGAAAAGCTCCGATGGCGTGTAATAAGAACACGGATCAGCCCAAGTCTGAAAGCCAGCGGCAACTATGCAGATCCAGTTTCCTGCGTGTTCTGGGAGGTGAAGCTCCTGGATGCCCTGATCGAGAATGATGAGATGCCACTCAGGCAAAAGAAGAATCTAAGGCTCGCTTTCCAGTGCCTGGAATTTGAGAGACAAGGGGATGGGGTGAAAGGGAGCGGCACGGAGGGAGAACGTGGAAGTGGGGACATGCTGAGCAAATATGGGGGTCACTGAGCCTGAACTGACCTGCGGCTCCATCTGCAAGCCTTCCACTAAGCAATCGTCCATCAAGCCTCAACCAGCTAGAGCCCGTACAGGCATCAAGGCCCCTGAATGACAACACAGAACATACTGGAATGAAACGCTAAATGGTTTCCACCCTGGTAGCAGTGACTACAGTTCCAACCACTACTTCAGGGAGTGACCAGATAACAATGTGAAACCTGAAATAGGTATTCAGAAAAAATTTAAAGGACTTCCTGTTAAAATTAGCAGACCAAACACATTAATTTACATTTATATCCTCTCAGCATCCCATTAAAATACCAATTTTAAAAATTCTTTCTCCAGGCCTTGCCCTTAAAGAAAAAGAATGAGAGAGGAAATAAGACAACAAAATTTTAGAAGCTGAGAACAAAGTAAATAACTGGTAAATAACTTGACAGACCTGAAAAGATTTCATTCATAGCCTCAAGTGGGCAACATCAAAATACCACCTGATTAAAATGGATTAAACAGAAGACTAAGGGTTTAGTCTCCAGAACAGGTAAAGCAGTGGGTATCTACTGAGTTGAAGGCAGAGGTATCTAATTGAAAATAGATCAAAATAAAACATGTTGAAATTTTGAGGTCCTTCCATTCCCCCCCTCCCCCTGCCCCATTTGCAGAACAGCAGGCAGCCAACATATACCTGTAAGAAGGGAATAGAAAGCATTTTCCCAGAACTGAAGTGAAAAGACCTGAAGTGACCAATTTGGGGGACTCTCCAGTAAAAAAAAAAAAAAAAATAGCATAGCCAGATCATCCCACCAAGAAATGATCAGAGTTTTAAGCCAGCTTTTTAAGACTCCACTCCCGCTCTGTGCAGCCAGACAGAAATCATCTTCCAATTGAGACAAGCACCTAAGAGGAAAGATAGGGACCACAGTAAACAGACAGAGAAAAATGACTTGGAGGAGAGACACAATTTAGGGAGAAGTACACTTCAAAAGCAAACTAGCAGTAATATTTCCAGAGAGAGAAAAGATGGTGTAGCTGAGAAACGATAATAGGAAGATATTTAAAAAGAAGAAAAAAAAATAACAGAGAGCCAAAAAAAAAAAAGCGAAACTAAGATAGCAGAAATGGAACACTAGACATAAAAGCTAGGAAGTAAGAAAATCTCCAGAAAAGAGAGTCAAAGGATAACGAAATGGAAGATAAAAAATAAAAATGGAGGTTTACCATATGAAAAAAGCTCAAGTTGGGGGGAGGGAGGTGGTAACACAGAGAGGAGGAAATCAAACATGATTCCGGAAATGGCCCGGAGCCGACAGGAGCTCGGAGATGGAAGAGCTCCACGAGCGGCCCGCACGACGGATGAACCGCACTCTCACGCCTCCCGGTGAAATTGTACAACATGGGGACACAAAGAGAAGAGGGCGCAAACTTCCAGAGGAGAAGCAGAGTCGTACAAAGGAGAGAAAATTAGAAATGGTGTAGGATTTCTAAACAGCCAAACTGTAAGCTAGAAAACGACGAAGTGACACCATCGGGGGAAATAGTTCCAAGCTAAAATTATACACTAAGCTTAACCAAGTGACAGGTAGGTAAAGACGTTTTCAGACTTGCCACCTCTCAAAACTGTGACTTCCCACCCAAAAGAAAGATAAGAAACCTAGTTAGAAAGAAATGGATTCCAAGAAACAGGGGCTCCAACACACAAACATGAGTGAGAAAATTATTCCTAACTATCAAAAGGTGAAAAAAACACGTACGGCCATTACAGAGGAAGGAACGAAGCGCGGACACCTGCTACAACACAGGTGACCCCTGAGAACACCACGCTAGGCGAAAGGAAGGCCACGTGCCGCACGTGCCACTTACACGAAACGTCCAGGACGGGTACTGGTTTCTGGGGGGAGGGGGGCAGGAGGGGCGGGGAGAGATTGCTAATAATGCTAATAAGTATCTAGGGTTCCTTGGGGGAGGGGGTGACAAAAATATTGTACAGTTAGACAGTGGTGACAGCTGCACAACCCTGTGAATACACCGAAAGCCACTCAACTGGGCACCTTCGAAGCATAAATTGTCTGGTGTATGAATTATATCCAAGGGGTGGGGGTGGGGGGTGGCGGGCTGCAGTGACTGGAGGGGACAGGGCCACAGAGTAGCCGGGCTTCTTCCAGCGACAGCAGGTCAGAGGCCTCCAGGCGAGGCTGCCTCGGGATGAAGCTGAGGTGCCGAGGTTTTGAACATAGCAAGATTTCCTTAACTGAGAGAGCATTTGGAGTTGAATTAGTATTAAGTACATAGACACCAACCAAAATTTTTCCTTAATACGCTATTAACTCAAGAGGAACCAAAAAGTTGTGTAAAAATAATAATTATGTACCTCACGGCTCGGTTGGATAGCATTTTCCAAGTCATGATAATGTAATCGTGGAGCAGGGATCAAACTGGAAAGATTATATGTCTGTACTGGGTGGGTGGGTGTGTATGTGGTGGGGGTGGAGGGTTCAAAGAAAGCTAATCTTCATCTTCCAGGGTGAGAAATCAATAAATAACACCTACGACTGCAAAAGCAACAAGTGGCAATAGACACATTTTCTGAGACATCAAGGCAACCACCAAAGAAACCAGTTAAAAGTTGCTTGTGGGGGTGGGAAATGGGGGAGGGAGGTGGCTGGAAGCGTCGGGTCTTTTAGAATAAACTGTGTATAAAAGTTTGATTTAAGAAAAACAAACTAAATTTGATTTTTGATAAAAAGCAGGATTTGGGAGGAGGCTGCGCTTAGCAATGAGACTCAGAGAAGTTAGATAAGACCGCAGCAGAGCCCAGCAGAGCAGGGCGGGCACCCCCACCGTGAAGGTGGGTGTAGCTGGCTAGGAAAGCCTGGTGCTAGTGCACCTCTAAGGTTTAACGAACATGTAACCACATGGGGTGACTTGCTCTCCAAATGGCCTTCGGCTCCTTGCCTGGCCTAGGTGTCTCTCCTCCACAAGGGACTCTGCTGATCAGAAAACATGGCCATCCAGCCTGCTGGATGTCTGTACATCTCCTTAGAAATCAAGCCACTGGCCTTTTGTCCTCAGGCCCCAGGCACATTTAAGAGGAATCAGCAATCTTCTGCGCTGAAGGAGACAGAGGCATATAGAAGCTTTTTAACTTCTAAGACTGGGGGACAGACCTTGGACAGTCATGAATTTATAGATCTCTTAGAAACTAGTCAGCCAACCTTATCCTGCAACCATATGACTTCCTCCTGCTTTGGCTCAGCTCCTACAGCTTTAATAAACTTCTACTCCACCTTTAATATAACGTAACAAAAGACTAATCTCAACAATCTCACACCCTCCTCAACAGGGGGCAGCCTTTAAGATGGCCCCAGGATTCCTCCCTTTTGGAAGTCGCATTTTTAGATAATCTCCACCCCTGAGTGTAGGCTGGACTGCCTGATCATCTCTAATGAACAGAATATGGCAGAAGGGACAAAATGTCTCTTCTGCGACGAAGTTATAAAAAGACTGTGGCTTCTGTCTTGGGTGTCCTCACTCACTCTGAGGAATACCAGCTGCCATCTCATGAGAGAGACCTACGTAGCAAGGAAATGACATACCCGGCCACCAGCCAGCAAGGACCTGGTGTCTGCCACCAGCCATATGAGTCGACATGGATCCTCCCCTAGTCAAGCCTTGAGATGACAACTGCAGCCTCAGCTGACGCCCTGACTGCAGCCTTGTGATAGACTGAGCCAGAGCATGTGGCTAAGGCACATCTGGGTTCACATCCTACACAAACTGAAATAAGTAAATGTTTGTTGGTTTAAGCTAACGCGGGGTAACTAAACCAGTGCCTTCAACCGTTCAGCAGTTTACCTCTTCAGAGACTACTCTAAGACTCTGAGTTCGAACTTGAAGTTACAAAGATGGTGACCTTGTTCCATACATGACATTTATAAAAAGGAAAACTAAGAGGGGACTTTGCCAATATAGCTCTATAGCTTACGGATTAATATCAGGAAAGTGGAGGGAGCCATTTAATTGGCCAGAGACTTCCCACCTCTCTATTAGCAAGGTCATTATGTGTGAGGCACAAGAAGTCAGCCATCCCATTAAGTTTATACAAGCGCCACCTAAGATTTGTTTATTTTCAAGTCAAGAAGGTGTCATCTGCAAGAGAACATTTGTGTGTTCAAGGAAAGCAACACAATAAAAGTCTGAGTAACGTCAAGTCATTTGAGAGACAAAAACAGCAAGTTACACCCCCATTCCATCCCATAATCCCTGTACATCCCCCAATAAGCCAACGAACTTGGAGAGGATCAGTTGTGATTGAATTCTGAAACTCGAATCTGAACAATAAACACAGATGTTGTAACTGATCAAACTAAAAGTGTGTTGTTGTCTTTTTAAGATGCATATTTCCTGAGAGCGATCTGTCTGTTGGTTTTAGAATGGAGAGAGAGACAATAGCCCAGGAGAAAAGAATATATCTCTCTACATGTCAATAATAGCTCACTCTGAATCCAAGAACACAAACAAGGCTTGAAACATTGGTCAGCAGTGCAATCTTAAGTCTAAAACTGAATCATTAACAACCTCAGCCTATATCTGGCAGTGTTCAGAACCTGCCATTCCACCTCGATCAAGGACTGCAAGAGTAATACAGCTGCCAGCACCTAACTGGGCAGAACCTGCCATCTACATGGTTAGATATTTCAACATTGGATGAGAACCTCAAGTTGTACTGAAAAGGCCAAAACACAAAGATAGGTCCAAAAGCAAAAAGAAGTAAGGGCTGTATTTAGTGTGCTAACCAAAATTTGAGGGCTGCATCCATACACAATGATTCTCATAAAAATAAAATAATATTGCTTCATCTTATATAACACTTGGGCATTTATTAACCATCTTCAAATGCATCATCTCATTGAATGCTATTATTATGAACACTGCTTTGCTGGAACAAGTGTGGGTACCTGCTGTCTTGTAGGGACCACTGTCACCTCACCCAGGAGGAAGGTTCTCCATTAGAAGCTCAAGGTGTCCCAGAGTTTCCATCACACTGACCTGGCTTGCTGAGCTCAGTCTGGCCATCGAAGCCTGTGCCAAAGGTGAAGATGGCCACATTATTCGTCCAGCACAGGATGCCCCATTAACCCAACTGACCTGGTCAACATCCACGTTACTCACAGGAAAATCTGCACTCGATTAACTTGCCTGCGCTGAGTAGTCAGCTAACTTCTCCTATGTTTCCATGATGGCATAATTATAGACATTAGGCTTCAAATGGAAAATTTTGGCAAAAACAATAAGCTTTCTCTTTTTAAATCTAAACAGTCAGATGCTGAAAATGTGTTTGGTAAAAGCACAAAAAACACTGACTTTAAATCAGAACTATTTCTCTGTTTCAGAAAAGCTGTGGGTTTGCTAGCACCATGAGCAGGTCATTTAAACTTAGACAACACGATATGGTTCTTCAGCTCCTTGCAGGCCCCCATTACTGTTTGGAGGTATCTGTGATAAGTCATCTGAAATAAGTAGACACTATGCGGCTCTCACTAGCAGGCACCAGAGAACACATGGGGTTTTCTGCCTAAATTATTTTAAGCAAAACTTCAAATACCATGGAGAGCGGCACGGCAAACAGTATGATAAGGTTACTGTTTTGCTTTCAATTTGGACAAGCTTAGCATGACCCCAGATACAAACAGTGGGGATGCTGGTGGCAAAAGAGGATAAAGAACCGTTTTCAATTCAGAGACGGCGCCCTTGAACATTCTGATGCACAAAGGAGGTGCGCCGGGCCGTGTACCAGCGGGCCAGGTTCTGTATGATGGCAAATCTGGGACACTCTGAGATTCCAAACGACACGGTTCCTCCTGGGTGAGGCGACAAGGATCCCTACAAGACAGCAGGTAGCCCCCAGTTGTTCCAGCAAGGGAACAGTCTTCACAATAATAGCATTTTCCAAGTGTTCTCCATGGCAAGTGGAACGCTAGCCCCCAGTTGTTCCAGCAAGGGAACAGTCTTCATCATAATAGCATCCCGCATTTTCCAAGTGTTCTCCATGGCAAGTGGAACGTACGGTAAACAAGACAGCGTGAGCTTTGCGATCAAGACAGATACCAGATGCAAAGTCTGGCTCTACCACTCGCCAGTGAGTGACCTTGAGAAAGTCTCTTATTTACTCAACGACTAGCTGCTAAAGATTACATGTCAAGCATGAGACACTAGGGATTGTTAAGTGGGGAGTGAATGCCAATGTGAAGCTCATTCTCGAGTAGGGGGACTCAGAAAATAAAGAACTATTTAACGTGTCAGGCTGTGAGCAGTGCTCAGGGAAGGTTAAAGTGTGCGAAAATGATGGTGGAAGAACGCTAATTAAACAAACAGCAAGGAAAGGCCTAAGGAGATACCATCTGAGCAGAGACCAGAATAAAGTGGGGGAGTGAGCCATGCGAAGCCCTGGGGGACAGCATTTCCATGAACTGCAAGTGCAAAGGCCCTGAGCTGGTAGGCACAGGCCTAGCCTGTTCCCAGAACAGCAGGGAGGCCAGTGCGGCTAAAGAATAATGGATGACGGAAAGACCAACAGGAAGTGAGAACACGAAGAAGAGGGCAGGGGTTTTCAGGCTGTGGTATTTTATTCTGAGCAAAATGGGAAGCCCTGGAAGATTCTAATCAGACTTTTTTTTTTTTTTTTTTTTTTTTCTTTTTTACCCTTGTTTCCATCACAACCTTTTTTTTTTTTTTTAAGATCATTCTACCGGCTGGACGAAGGGGAAAGTGGCCAGGAGGGGAGATGCACAGCTCAGGCCTCCCTTCGAGGAAAGACTTGCCATTCTATTGTGAGGAGTACCGTTAGCTGACGACCTCCAGCTCTAGCATCTTGCAGCCGTGCTACCCTTCCTGGGCCACCTTAGCCAATGGGTGAGCACAGAGCGGTATCTCTGTCCAACGTGGGACACCTCTGATGAGCAATCTTTGCTCAGAGCTCCCCACTGGGCTGGGTGGGCAAAACTGTTAGATCTGCAACCACGTTTGAGGCTTTCCCTGCCCAATGCCACCTGTCCCCTTCATCTTGCATAGGCACTATCCCCCAGTACACCTCTGCACGGCTAATTATGTCTCAGCATCTTCTTCCTAGACGATCCGACACGCAGCTAGTTAGAGCGCCATGGCAGAGGTTTAGAGAGGAAACACTGCTGCTGGCCCGGACCATGGTGATGGCGATGGGTGTCAGAGGAGTGGAAGAAGGCAAGGAGGAAATGAGAACTGCTGACAGGTTTGATGTGGGGTTTGGGTGAAAACCAAGATTTTTGGCCTCAGGAACCAGGAAGAATGAAGTTATCATTTTACTGGTCTGAACAAGTCTGAGGAAGGAGCAGGTGACTGTCCTAATGCATGGCTGGGAAGAGATGAGTGTCCACTATAAGTTGGTTTTCAGACAAGTTAGGTTTGATATAACTATGAGTCATCTAAGAAAAAAACAGCACAAATGCAGTAGCCTATAAGTCTGGACTTTCAGGGAGATGTAGAGTCAGGAGTCGATGGCGTAAAGACGATAGAAACCCAGGACTGGCTGAGGTCATCCAAACTTTGAAAGCTGAGGTTCCTCCTATTACAAAATAATAACAGGCCCAACCCCAAAGAGCCACAGGATGAAACACCACTGCCACCCAGCTCAGCTCCAGGTTCACAACAATCAGATGTCACCAGGCAGCAGGTCTCTGGCATCTCAGGAGAGTGTCCGTCGGCTTTAACACAAGGGATGGCTTTGTAGGGATGGAACAACAGATGAACTCAGAGGCTGCTCAGCTCATTTCGACTTTGGGGAAGGGCGTCCCCCCAAACTGGAACGCTTTATTCAACCTAGAGTTTCTCAGGAGAAGCCAGGCCGTACTTAGGGAGAAGGCAGCATAAAACAGACGTGAGATCATGGCACTCGGAAAGGAACAGTGCAGGAGAAGGTCCCATGACCTAGCCCTGGCCTCAGGCTTCAGCACAAAACGTCCAGGGGCAGCAGTAAGGCAAACGGGCCACTGCCCACCGAGCCCTCTGGGCATGGCGAGCGCGGCACCGCCCTGATGACTCTCATCATCGCACTTAAGGCCTGAAATACCATCGCATGACGTCACCATCGCAAAGTAGAAAACAGAGGTGTGGGTTTTTTAAACACTGTAAATGCATTAACCCCGGTCTGCCCGACTGCAAAGCCTCAGCCTCCTCCCAACTCGCCACACTGCCTCCCACCATCCGGAACCTACTCGCCGGTGTGGTACCACCTTCCACTTGTGGCAGACTTCCAGGGCCATGTGCTGAACGCTGGAGGAAACCCACCTCCCTATGTGCATCTCTCCCTCCCTCTCCCCTCCCTCTCTCCTTCTCTCCACGCCAACCCCCCACACACGTACCCTCACATTTTGGGTTGCCTATTCACGGTATGAGAACACTACAAACTTCAGACTTTCTGGAAAGTTGAAACCAAATAATATAGACCCACCCACCTCACGGAAAGATGATTCTCTGGTACAAAGCAGTGGGCTCATGTGATAGCCAAGAAAATGTCATGCAAAGAAAATGTTACCCAAAGAATGTCCTAACATGTGATATCCACATCAACAGAATCTACCCAGAGAATGCAGACTTGTCTGCATCCGTCAAGAACAGGACCAGGACCCATAGATCGAGAGGGGTGTTTTATAATAACTGACAAGGAGCTGTATATGATGAGAAGTGTGGGCAGAGGCACAAGGCATCCCTGAGTTCAAACCCTGGCTCCGTCACTACCTAGAGTGAGATCTTGGGCACATTACTGCAGTCCTCTGAGCCTCAGTTTCCTCGTCTATATAATGGGGATAATGATATCGTCCGGTGAAGACGAAACAAGAGAATGTTAACTACTCTATATTCTCACTCCAAGCATTAAAGACATGGTAATTTTTAAAAAGACAAATGCAAAGTGACAGCTTGCTTTCTTTTTCAAATAAAGACGCCTTTTCATTAGACGTTTCCACCTCCTATAGGTCTTTCCAGAGAAATCTGCTCACCTGTTTAGATGTCGCATCTCGCTTCCAAAAGATCATCTAAATATATAACACATGCACAGGGACAGCTGGGAATGGCTGTTGCATAAAACCAGAACTGTCATCACACCCTTCGCCAAGCACATTTTCACCTGCTCATGTGACGCAGCCTAGCAGAGGCTCCGACAGAAACTCGAGTTGTGCTTTTCCCCCTAAGTGAAAAGTACTTGGACGGTGAGAATCACTTCTTTTGCTGAAATAAAACATGCAGCCAGGCGTGCCAGACGAGTGATTTCTTGCCCTGATCTAACTGCTGCAAAAGTGTTTGCTGAACAGAACACTGGGCCCGACCGCACTCGACAGCCCCAGGGAGGGTCGGCTTGTCAGCAGTGGGACAAGGTGACAGGGATGGCTCCAGGTGGTTTTAAAACTGCTCATCCCGAAATGCAGATGTGTCTAGGTTCAATAATTAAACTAATAATAACAATATGTGTGAGTGATGTGGTTCCATTTTGGTGGGAGGGAGGGCGGGAAGAAGGGAGAAGGAAGGACACCAGCCAGTGTGTACCTGGTGGTCTGAGCAAGGCCATACCTGAGCTGTTAGCCTTGGTAACCTGGGGCCTGCAGAGCAGTGGATATCCACCGGTGTTTTCACTCCAAACCTTGGACTCATTTTATTCAAAACAACAAGCATGTATGACTCCCGCGGCTCGTTCTTAAAACAGTAGAGCGACCCTTATCAGAGGCAGAAATTGTTCACCTGTAAGCCCTGGGTTTATAGGATTCGAAACCTTCCTTGGGAAATCACTGTACAACCTGCCCTTAAGAAGAGACTCCTGCAATTTCAAACACCCGTGCAGAGGATTTCTCCCAAGGGCCTGGATCCTAGGACTCTGCGCCGTACTACCGGCAGTAAGGTGTCGTGCAGTTAGAAAGGAAATCTGTCAACAGAATGAGAGGGACACAACAGTGCAAAGCCACAGGAGCTGAAGTCAGACGGACCTGGGTCCAAATCCCAGTCTGACCGCTTTTTGCAAGGCACTTGGCTGCCCCGAGCCCAGCCTTCCGCTCGGTAGAGAGGGGACAGCTGCACGCATCTTGCAGGGTCCCGCTGGAGGATTAGACAAGGAAGTAGATGAAGCAGCTAGCAGAGGCCTGCTGCAGAAAGCACGCCCCACACCCGGTGGTGGCGGTCGTTGCAGTAAGTGATGGAACGTCTCGTCGTGACCTTGCCTGTCTACCTAGACTAGAAGTGCCTTAAAGGCAAAGGCTCCATCTTGTTTCTCTGAACCCACAAAATGTTTATAACCAGATAGGGCACAAATTCGATTCTCAATACCTCCCGACTGCCTGCCCGATGCCCCCTGGAGTCTGCATGTACCAACTTACCAAGAACAACGGTCAGTATTTGCCACTCCTGCTGGAGCTGCCGCTAACTGACCAGCATCTTTAGCATGGCTCTCAGGCCTTGTCACTACATTTTCCTTTGTTTCTTTAACAAGTTTATTTTCTCAAATGATAAAAGTAACACATGTTCACTGCAGAAAAAACAAACTCATTTTTATATTTTTATGCCCCTGTTGTACATAGGCCAGAGCTCTGCAAATCAAGGAACGGGAAGAGGGTATCAGTCCCAACGCAGCTGATATGTCACATGAGAATCAATTATATTTCTAAACAGCTCACATCCTCTCAAAGGTGGGTACACACCCACTCTCTCACTTGTTCCACAAAGCTACTCGGGGACTGGGCGACTGTCCAAGAAGAGAAGACACAGTATTAAAGCAACAGCAGTCAGTATTTACTGGATGCTTACTAAGCGCCCGGCACTATTACAGCGCTTTACATGTACTGACATATTTCATCCTCCTTCCTATTCCAGGTGAGGAAACTGAGTCTACACCCTTAACCACTATGTTACACCAGCCCACAGGAGCTCCAGCCTTCGACCAGACCAGTCCAGCCTGCCTGGCACAGGCAGATGCAAATCCCGACTCCAGAGGGAGGGCCTGAGCAAGCTTCAGACAGACTGGGTATGCTGTTCCCCAGGATGTTGGTTTTTTCCATGTGACGTGAGTGCCCCATACCAGAAAAAACATGACTTCAAAAACCCTGATATTCTACATAGAACCACTTGTTTTCTGTTTCCCATTTCATTATCAATGCAAAAGTAATACAAAAGCTCCAGTTTGTTTTAAAAAATCCAACCCAAGAGAATTGAACATATACGTCCACACAATAGCCAAAAGGTGGAAGCAACCCAAGAGTCAATCATTAGTGAGTGAACGTATAAGCAAAGTGTGGTATACACGTACAATGGAATATTACTCAGCTTTGAAAAATGAGGAAAATGGAACACATTCGACAACTTGGATGAACCTGGATGACATGATGCTAAGTGAAATAAGCCAGACAGAAAAAGACAAATACTGCATGACTCTACTTTATGAGGCACCTAAAGTAGTCAAATTCATAGTAGACGGTGGTTTCCAGGGCCTCGGGGAAGGGGGAATGGGAGTTCTGTTTAATGAGCACAGAGTTTCAGTTTGGGACAATGAAAACATTCTACAGATAGACGGTGGTGATGGCTGCACAACGGTATAAATGTATTTAATAACACTGACCTGACAGTTCAAATTGGCTAAGATGGTCAATTGTATATGTATTTTACCACAATTAACAAAAATTTTAAAGGAATGAAGTACTGACACATGCCACAACATGGGTGAACCTTAAAAACATTACACTAAGTCAAAGAACCAGATGCAAAAAGCCACATATAGTATCATTTCATTTATATAAAATGTCCAGAATCTGCAAATCCATAGAAACAGAAAGTAGTTTCATAGCTGCCAGGGAAAGCGGGGAGAGGTGGGTGAGAAATGACTGCTAATGGTACAGGATTTCTTTTCGGGGTGACGAAAATGTTCTGGAGTTAGACAGCAGTGATGCTCACACAGCTTTGTGAATATACAAAGAAACACTGAATTGTACGCTAAAAGCAGACAAATTGTACGGTACGTAAATTATATCTCAATAAAAAATTTTAAATACCTAAGTATGGAACGCAGAAAGCGCAGGTCACTATTAAGCACAGCCTCCCCCTCCCCCCAGTCCCCTTCTCCTCATCACTGTCACGGATGGTCCTGCTGGGCCACATACTTTCCCATGTATTCATATGCACAGATACTTATTTACATACTGAGAGGTTTGGTTTTGTCTTGTTTTATAAAACATAAACGGCATGTCACGTAGCCACGTTTCACTCCACAGCCAGCCTGGGCAACCGCACCCCGCCTGCACAGCTAGACCAGCCTCACTCTTTATCACAGCCGCCTTACAGGAAGGAAGCACGATCTAGTTCTCCAAGCTCGTATTGATCCCAATTCAAATAACGCACCTGTCTCTTGGTGCACCTGTGATAATCTTTCTCTGTGATGGAATCCTAGAATGGAACGGCTGGGTCAGAGGTTACACATAGTTAAAATTTTGATAGTTCGCAAATGTTCCCAAACCCAAATTCTCACAGCGTGTTCTGTGACCTTGAACAGCTATCTCGCTTCCACAGGCCTTGGGGTCCTCATTGATGAAACCGAGCGGAAGACTTTCTAAGTCAATTTCAGTTCTAACATTCATTTTGTAAACCACGAGCTCAAGAGGAAGCATAGCAAGGAGTCAAGATGAACTGGAGGAAGTACTCTCAGTCACAGCACAGCCGCTGTACCAGGGAGGATTGGCTAAGCAAGCCCAGAAGGCAAGCAGCAGGAGGAAGACACCAGAAGTCTGAAACATATTCAAAGAAACAAGGCCTTGAGCCATGGGACTGACAAGCCACGGGGCAGGGACTTACACGCCCAACGTGAGGGACACAGGTCTGGGCTCTGAGAAGTGATTCACCCAGCAGGTACCTCAAGCAGTGTGCAAGGACGATCACACCTGAAGCCTGATGCCCAGAGCGGGAAGGCAGTCAGCTAACGCCAGTAACCCAAAAGACTGGGAAGGAAGATGATCCAGGAGGAGTTTAAAAAAGCTCACGCGATTAAAGCTGGAGATTGGAAGTCCGTCCCTGCTGCAGGGACCCGCAGGAGGGCAGTGTCAAGGCTGAAATGGAAACGCCCAGAACACAGGCAGGGAAAGAAAATTCATCATCCCTGCAACTCAAGGTCACGGTGAAGTCAAACGTTTCGAGGGGCAAAAAAGGATCGGTTTAGAAAAGAAATCACGTTGAAAGCTCACATCTCTTACAGATTCTAAAGAATGCCACAAGGTCAGGTCACAATCGAAAGAAAAATGGGGTCACGGAGAAGCACAAGAGAAGCCTCAATGTGGCAGCCGCTTCCTGAAGGGACAGAAGGAGGAATAAGGATGAGTAGATGCTCGTCAGGAGGAGCAGAGGCCAGAGCAGTCGCAGGCCCCAGGGCAGAGGCACATGCTCGAGGGGGCGGGAGGGGAAGGCTGCTGGCGTGGGGGTGGAGAACAGGGGCTCGTGGACATGGCGGTGACCTCAGCAGGGAGATGCATTAGATCAGCGTGGCCCTGATCTAATGGACTTAATCTTATCCATTAGATAAGAGTGGACCATGGGCCACCCTCAACAGAATCACTTGGAAAGGGATGGGATAGGTGTGGGGAGCGTTAAAATGCAGATTCCTGGACCCCCGTTCCCAGAAGTTGAGCGGGAGGGGCAAGAATCTCCATTTTAATAAAATACCCAGGTGGTTTCAGGGAATTTTGAAAGCCAGGGCACTTGGCGATGAGAAAGTATCCTAAGACAGACCAGGAAATGGGAGAGCACCCAAGGGCTCTCCTGCGGGACCCACACGTGGCCCTCCAGGGCCAGCCCCAACGCCGCTCCTCAGCACTGTGCCCTCTGTCACAGCTCTCATCAAGGCTGCAGGGCAAGAGAAGGTGGAGACACACCTGGCGCCCCCACACCCAGCACCTAAGGGCTTGTGCGAGCAGCGGGAAGGTAGAGGGAGGAGTCCATTCAACCCACAACCCTCTAACGCAACCAAACCTGCGCCGCCTCCTCTCAAAGCTGGGGCACAAGGACCCAGCGGCCCAGCCACGGCTGCTCCAGATTCCGACTGACTCCCTTGAACACCTGGAAGCTGAGGGCATTTCCTTTCCACGTGAGAAAGAGGCCAGGACATACGTGGAACGACATGATAATAAATGACCAACCAGAGGCTATTTCAAACAGCCCCGAGACGTTCGGCAGCCCTGACAACTTCCCAGAAAATCTTAATTCTATCTCAGAAGCCAAAGCAACTCAGGGCAGGAGGAACCCGGGGAAGGAACCGGCACATTCCCAGCCAGAGGGCTGAACCCGCCTCTCTATCTCTGCGCTGATGGGACGTCTCGTCTGCTTACGGTGGCCCCTTTATATTTGATTGTTACAGGCAGATAGTGACGGGAGACAGAAGTCCTCCTCCGACTAAGACTCTAGGAAATTTCCCAAGGGGGGCCGGAAGTCCTCGCGAGTGTCTGATTGTGTGTTAGATAAAAAATCACCACTCCACACTTGGCACCTCTAACTGAGGAGACGTCAGATGTAGAAACCAACTCCCAAAACTTTGCAAGTCCCATGTGACTTGGGCGGATGGAAAGTATCTCTTCCTCTTAGCTAAAATTGTGAAATAATTTTTTGTAAATATGTCTTTGACCCCAGTTCCTGACGGAGTTCCTAAATTCCTTGGAATTTCCTGGATGACAGGAGAGGCTTCTGGTCTAATCAGGTGGCTGTGGGTGGGCTTCTGGATAGCTCCTGGGTGGGAGCTGATCACCAGTAGGACCAAGCTGTGACTAGAAGCTTGGAACTTTCAGCCATGCCACCCTAGACGGGGAGAGGGGCTAGAAACTGAGATAGCAACCCTTCGTGCCCACGTGATGAAGCCTCCATGAACATCCCTGAGATGCGGGGCTCGGAGGGCCTCAGACCCGCTGGGAGGCGAGAAGCTCCTGCACGCGGGCCCTTCGAGACCGCAATCCACGCGCCTCGTCGGCTGGCCCTTCTGTATCCTCTGTGAGAGTCTGTACAATAAACTGGTCAACGGACGTAAAGATTCCTCAGTTCTGTGATCCGTCCTAACAGATCACTGGGCCGGAGGGGGAGGCTGGGGAAAGCCCCAGTTTGCAGCCAGGGGCCCAGAAGTGCACTGGTGACCTAGCCCTCATGGCTGGCGCCTAAGCGGGGCAGGTCAAGGGACCGGGGTCTGTGCCACTTGTCAGCATCAGAACTGAGCTGAACTACAGGACACCCATTGGAGAGTTGGCTGGTGTGAAAAAAAAATCCCCACAGACTGGTGTCAGAAGTGTCGTGAGGAAGGTAAAACAAAGCGTTTTTTCTTTTAGAAACACAACTCATTCTCCAAAAAGGCTCTAGAACCCCAATGCCACAGAGGCGTTTTCCCGGCACAGACTGCTAAGTGGTTGCTGTGGGTCACGTGCTCGGGTGCCATGGGGAGCAGGACATGCTAGGCTGCCACCTTCCGAGCACTTGCATGTGTGTGGAAAATGAGCAAATAAGTAAAGAGGACAATTTCTGAAGCTATGCAAAATATAACCAGCAGAAAGTGCCTTGGGGAGCTTCTTTAGACGAGAGATTGGGCCTCTCTGAGGAGACAAGATCATCCATGGAAATACCACAGGGAGAATATTCTGGCAAAGGGACTGGTGAATGCTATGACATGGGATCGAGGGACAGAAAGAAAGCTGGTCGAGTCAAAGCATGATGAACAAGGAGAGTGGTGAGAGATGAGATGGAAAGGCAGGTGGCAGCCAGAAGATACAGGGCCTCGCGGGCTGTGAGGAGAATTTTCCACCTATTCTCATGGACAGGCAAAGCCAACAGAAGGCTTTAAGCAGGGGAGACAGCATGATCTCTTTTCATCCCAGAGGCCCCGGGGCTCCTTCCTAAGGCCTCTGCTCCTTCCCGCTTTCCGCAGTGGAAATCAGACTTCAGGACAGAAGCAGACACCTCCCTCTCCCTCACCTTTCTGCCTGGGATGGTCAGAAGAGGTCTGTCATCTCTGGGGTGTATTTTGGAGCTGACAGGACTTCCTGATGGATTGAAATCGGAGAGGAAGTATGCAGAGAAAAGACAACTAGACTTCCGGTGTGAGCACCCAGCTGGTGGCACTGACTGAGACGGGTGTGGCAGGGAGGATGGCTCCCCAAAATGCCTACACTGTAACCCCTGGAAGCTGTGACTATGTTACTTTAAACAGAAGAGGGCCCCTGAAGATGCTTAGGACCTTGAGGTGGGAAGATTATCTCGGACTGCCCGAGTGGGTGCAATCTAATCACATGAACCCTGAAAAGGAGAGAATTTTCTCTGGCTGGAAGCAGAGAGAGAGGTGGCAGAGAAGGAAGACAGACGAGACGCAGCAGAAGGGGAGTCGGATTCCAAGAGTGAGAAGGAGCCAAGGTGCCACTGCTGGTTCTGAGACGCAGGGGCCATGTGCAGACACTGGGGAAAGCTGGTGGGAGAACCAGCAAAAAAGAGTGAGGACCCTGGTTCCACGACCACCTGGAACTGAATTCTGCAACACCTGAATGAGCAAGACAACAGATTCTCCCCTAGAGTTCCCAGACAGGAACACGATGCTGCCAAACCCCCGTTCCCGCCCAGAGAGATCCGTGTCAGACAGACTTCTGACCTCCAGAACTGTAAGATGATGCGGCTGCGCTGTTTTAAACCACGAGGTTCTGAGCACGTGTCAGTGCAGCAAGAGGAAGCTAATACGATTGGGAAGAATGCAGAGGGATGGAAGGGTGGGCAGGTGGGCGGGCAGAGGGTGCTGTTTCAACTGTCATAACCCCAAGCGGACCAGGCAAGGAGGCAGGTGGTTATGCACAGCTGGAACTAAGGGCAGAGGTCAGTGGTCACACTTGCCTTATACCATGAGCCCCATGGGCAGAAGACCTATGTGCTCAGGTCTCGTATCCACTGTAAGCCAGACGGCAGCACAGTCCCAGGCACAAAACTTGACCCTCCACGTCCCTGCCATTCATCGCCACTTTTCCTTGCTATCGTTTGCAACCGACCTGCCCCAAAGAGCTGCCCACACTTACTGTCCCCAATCCCTCTTCTCCTTGTCTCTCTTCAATAACTGAGCTTTCACCCCGCCAGTCTACTGACCTGTTCTGGTCAATGTCACCAAGGGCTGCCATCTCGTTTGAGCCACCATCAGCCACTGACACGGTTGCTCACTCTCTCCTCCTTTGAACATGTTCTTCACTTGGCTTCCGGGACCCCACACTCTGTTGGGGACCCCCCTTCCTCCCTGGGCACCCCTTCTCCATCTCCTTTGCTGGCACCTCCTCCTTCTTCCTGCATCCTCTTAATGTGAGAGGCCCCAGGGCTCAGCCCTAAGTCCACCTACACTTGCTCCCTTGGGGATCTCGCCCAGTCTTGGGGTTTTAAATACCACGATATGTCCACACCTTGGAGGTCTGTATTCACGGAATCCAGAGATCTCAAACTCAGGACATCACACCACAACCCCTGCTCGGCCCCCGCAAAGCGTACTCTGCCCAAAGACATCCCCATCCCGGCCGAGGGCAAGTCTGTCCTCCAGGTGCTCGGGCCAAACGCCCTGCAGCCACCTTTCACTGCCCTCGTTCGCGCCTCACAGCCCATGCTCAGGACACCCTTCCAGCTCCAGCTTCGACACTCAGCCAGGCCCGGCTACCTCTCACCACTTTCACTGCCCACCCACCCACCCGGGTCCGGGCTATTTCTCATCTGGATCCCTACAACAACCCCGAGCTCTCCTCCCTGCTTCCGACCCTGTCCCCGACACTCTAGTCTCCGTACAGCAGCCAAAGCCATCCTTGAAAACGTAAGTCAGACAGTATCCCTTCTCCCTCAAAACCCTCCAGTGACACCTTCCCTCCCCCACCTCCCCCGCCTCCTTGACATGGAAAAAACCAACCACCTCACAGCAGATCTGGCCTGCTGGAAGCTTCTGTGACTTCACCTCCTACTCCCTCCCTTGCTGGCTTCAGGATGTTCCTGGGACGTGCCGGGCACACTCCCACCCTAGTTCATTACAAGGCTGTCCCCTCTGCCTGGAACATTCTCCCACCTGATGGCCACTCCCTCCCTCCTGCAAGTCTGTGCTCAAATATCGCCTTCTCAATGAGGCATGTCCTCACTACTTAGACAGAATCTCCCCACGTTCCTGACCCCCCGTGGCCCACTCTATTTGTATCTTTCTTCCATAGCAACTATCACCTTCCAATGTGCTACATGTTGTTTGTTTATCATGCCTGTTGACTGACATGTGTCTTCCCCTAACTAGAGTATAACCCAACAAGGGCAGGAGTCCTCATCCATTTTGTCCACTGTTAGCCCAAATGCTTAGAAGAGTATCTGGCCCATCTTTTTCTCTGTCATCTCAAGATCTGCCTGGCACATGGTAGGAGTTAGAAGACGCTGCTGAATGAACAAATGACCATTCCTGTGGGGTCGCAAGGCCCACAAATGTGACCCAGGGACCCATACACCACCAACTTCTTCCTTGAGTCTGAAGATCCCTCAAACTCAACGAACCCTCCCCGACGCTGACCCCATGGCTCAGCAGCCCAGACACATGAGAAAGATGGCTTGGGATGAAGGAATAATGTGTTAAGCTGGTGCTCGAGTGGATCTGATGAGCAATTAGACAGCTGCAAGAGGCAGCTGCTCCGTCGTGGGCACTGCGCCACATGGAGAGGCGGCTGGCGGCCCGCCGAAGGCTCTGCGTGGCTGAGCGCCCAGAGCCCCTCAGATGGCCGCTGCCTCTTCAGGGTGTGAGCCAGAACTGCGGAGCTGCTCTGAGACACATGGGACCGAGGCTGGGCTGCCAGCGCCGGGGGGAGGTGGTTCCAAGGCAGGAGTGAGAAGCAAAGGGCACTGGTGGGTCAGGGGATGAGCGCAGCTCACAGAGTTCACGGTCACCAATAACGATTACCTTTAATGATTATTAGACTATTATTTTAGTGAGCATTTACTGAGCACTTACTATGAACTAAATAGCACACATTACCTCACTAACTCTCTCGTTTATCCCATTTAGTAGACGCCAAAATGTACACTCGTCACCTTGGAGACAGGAAAGGTCACAGAGCCAGCTGGTGTGCAGGTCATGGCTCAGAGTCTCAGGGGAGATTCGGGGTTGCCGGGTGGGGAGCCCAGACCAGACTCTGGGCAGCTCCCAGTTTTCCAGCTTACACTCAGGGAGTTCAAACGCTTTGGGACCTGGGGCGGGGGTTGTGAAAGTTTCCTCTAAACCTGCCACAGTGAGGTCTGAGGATGTGACCTGTGGACTGTTCCGGCACTTACTTCTGCTGCTGGAAATCCTCATGGATTTGGAAGGAAACTGGTAAGGGCAGGTTTGTGGCAATGAGCAGGGCCAGGGCAAAGCGGCAATTTCCTTTTAAAGAAATCAGTGAATAGCTTCTGTATTACAAAGTTTAGGTCATTAAAAACCCAGAAGAGCAGTCCACTGAGAGTCAGTAACATCAACAGTCATAATGACAAGTATACTTATCGAGTTCTTACTGCTGGTCTAAGTCCTTGCCACAGAATATCTCGTTTAAGTCTGAGAACAGCTCTATGAGGCAGGAACCATGACTGCCCCACTTTACAGATGAGCAAAGGGAGCGAAGGCATTTTGCTCAAAGCCAAGAAGCTCCAGGCCAGGAAGTGGCAGAACCAAGACTCCAACCCACGCAGTCTGACTTCTGACTGTGCTCCTGTGTGACCTGTAGCCCAGAGGGCAGGGCCCTGGAGGTCAGGTGGGGACCTCAGAGAGCTGAGGCGGAGCAGCAGGCAGCCCGCTCTTGTGCCATCCCACCCAGCACCCCATGGTCTCCATGAGTAACTGCAGTCCCCCGGGCCTGTGCACCAGCCCAAGGCTGACTATGAGTGACCCTGATTTCTCTTGGAAGAAAACCAAACCACCAGCGGTGTCACTGGACGCAGACAGGCTCTTTCAGAAAATCCTTTGCTGTTTCTACACTGCACTCAGATGTCACCTCCTCCTGGAAGCCTGCCCTGAACCACCTGACAGCCCATCTCTCTGCCCTCTTCGCTCACACCTGCTGCAACTGGAGCGATCGCAGCTCAATGTTTCAACCACCTGTGCACAGACCTGTCCGCTTTTCATCTCTGGCACAAAAGTAGATCATGGAAACACTGCCTCTCTTTCTCAGGCAGGATCATGAAGTCCCTGAGGGATACAGCAGGTCCTCTAACAACCTCGATTAGTTCAATATTTCAATATTAGATGAGATGCCACCCAACTCTTGTTTATATCAATTAGCCTAAGGTAAAATTGGTTTCATTATACATTGTTTTGCTTAAAGTCACAGAACCTATTAACATTAAGTGAGGACTTGCTGTACTACTCGATACTCATTCATTTAACAGCTACTCGTGCAGCAGACTGTGCACTGACCACTGGGCCCGGATTTGGCAGAGAAAAGAAGAGACAAAGGCCCGGCCCTCGAGGAGCTGACATCCTGGTGGGGGTCGGCCGACCCAGCGAATCAATTTCATGTCAGGAGGTAGTGCTACGAGCTACAGAGAAAGACAAAGCCATGTCAGGGTGTTGTTCTAGATAGGATGGCCTCTTGATAAAGTGATATTTAAACAAATCTAAGGAAAAGGGGAAGAAAACCATAGAAAGGTCTGGAAGTAGAGCCTTCCGGCCAAAGGGACAGCAAGCACGAGGGCTCTGAGACTGAGACATGCCTAAGAGCGGGGAGGGCTGGTGTCTGGGGCAGGACGGTGGTAGGAAACAGGAAGAGGAGCCAGACCGCGCGGGGCTCTGTGGCCGTGCTCGGGGCCTGCTTGTGTCCTGAGTGCGAGGGGAAGCCGGGCGCTGGAGGCCAGAGGGTGACACGACCTGACTTCTGTTTGCAACGGGTCGCTCTGAAGGCAGTGGACACTCAACAGCAAGGCGGGCACAGCCAGGGCGGATGCAGGGAGGCCGGTGAGGAGGCTGCTGCGACAATCCCAGCCTGTGATGAGGACGACCTGGACAGTGGGGGCGGGAGGTATGGTAATCCCATGCTGGCGAATAACGCGCGGGGCATCATCTACCTTTCTCTGGGAGAAAAGTCAGATGGCTCGTCACTCTGGGACAACTGCAGGGTTGGAGCCAGAAACACAAGTAGCTGCCATCGTGGCTGGTTTTCTTTTCTAAGACACGCTCCACTAGCGCCTCCTGGGCATACCACATAAGGAACCCAACCTAAAGGAAAGCAAAACTACTCTGGAGACTACTTGGAAGTGGGACTTTTCAACCTTCATTGAAGCTGAAAATAAACGGAGTGCTGTAACGCTCCGCTGGGTAACGCCACAAAATGTGGGCCCCGCTGAGCGCCATTAAACGGAACAGGGACCCGCCAGCTCCTCGGGAAGAGACACTGCACCTATCGATCACGGGCCACCGGCTCCTTCCTTGTTACAAGCCACTGCTCATTTTAGTCACTCATGTGCTTGCTTCATCTGAAGAGGAGATGCTCTAAGTTGGAAAGTACTCATCCTTACCCACAGAATCCTTTCCAGGTAAAAGCAGGAGGAAATCAACTGTGCAGGCCATAGAGGGATTACGGAAAGGCAGAAAGACTAAAGGAAGAATGCGGTCTGACAAGAAGGAGTTCTATCTAAAAATGCAAGACATGGACTCCTGGTCCTGTCCACTCGTCTCCCACGTCTCTCCCAAATCCTCTGGCTTTCATTTCCATCGCCTCCACCCCAAGTGCCGAGCACGCTCCCTGGCCTGCAGCAGGGGGCAAACTGGTCACCCACGGAGGCCTTCGCCTTCCTCAACTCTCTCTCCACAGTACGGGGAAGGCGATAAATTTAAAACGCAGATTTGGTTCTGTCAGTCCCCTGTTTAGAATAAAGAGCGAAGCCTTTCCTGGACCCTCTGAGGTCCCAGACCCTCCACGCTCCAGGCCCCAGCCCACTCCCCTCACTCTCCGAGCTCCAGCATCCCTTCTCAGAGAGGCTGTCCCTGACCCACCCCCCAACCTCCACACCTGAGCAGATCCTCTGAAGCTGTTGCTTTTGACAGTGACTGCTGTGAGTCTGGGGTCATTTTTCTCAGAATAGCACAAATTGATCCTTCTGTGCTGGTCATGCATAAAGGCTACACTTTGACTCTAAGATTCAATCATTAATGATCAAGCTTAGCAGTGGTTTTGATCCAAAGCTTATCCCAACTGTGACCCACCCAAATGGGAGGAGGGGGTTATTTGTTGTAACTATTATTAGTTCTGCCTCCCATTAGCACCCTCTCCCTTCCTCAGACCGTGGAAAGTCACGTGTCCAAACTTCTGCAAGTCAGACGTTCTTGGAGACATCAATATATACGCCCATCTCTGAAATACGAGTACCACCTTATTTTACTGGTGAAGTAATTTTAGTATTAATATACACCAGCCCAAATTATAGACTCCAAGGAAAGGGATGACAAGGTGGACACATGTAGACACCCTCTCAGTCACCACTAGTGCTTTACAAGTAGAGTAATAACAGAAATAAAAACACAACAGCTAACAATCCTGGAGTGCTTACTACCCGCCAGGCACTATGGGTGGGAATTATCTTTTGTGGACTCATTTAATCTGTACAAAAACTCTACAAAGTAACCTTTGTTAACATCCCTATTTCGCTGATGGAAAAAATGAGGCTAAGAAAATTACTAACCCAAGGTCAAATAGCTGGTCGATCCAAACACGTAAGCCTTCCACTGTCAATCAAGACAGCCAGGTCCTGCAGCAGAAAGTCTAAGTCCCTCTAAACGACCCGTCTCTCCAGAACACACCCCCAACCGCAAACCCAGCCTACCCCAGAGCAGCCAAGACAAGTGTGTCTCCAGCAAAAGAAGCAAATGCTGCTCCTGCAGGACGCAACCTTCATTTCAGAATTCATCGACCGAGGCCTGTGAGGACTGCCACAAATCAGGAGGTGGGGTGGCAGCTATGTAAGCTGAACGCCAACCACGGGTTTTGGTTTGACCAAAAAGGAAAAACAAAAAAGAATAAAATTAAATTTAAGCACTATACTTTAAATATGTTTAAAAGAATGTTTGCCTTAATTACAACTAGGAAAAGTCGGCTAGAGGAAATAAACAAAAAGTCGCTATAATTCAAAGCCCAAGGAGATGATAAGAATTAAAGCAAAGTAATCATAATAGTAGTCACACATATTGGGCAGTTTCTGAGAAGGGAGGAGACCACCCTACTAAGTGCTTGACAGTCACAGCATATCATGGACATATAAGTGTCCTGCCAAGCCTGTGAGGTGCTCCCCTAATTACTCCATCTGACCGATGGTGAAACTAAGGCTGGACCACGTGACCTAACTTGGCCAAGGTCACGCAGCCGACAAGGAGCAATGCTAGGATTCCGCCTTAAGAATGGCCAGTTCCAGAACCCAAGCTCTCATCCATCACATAACCGATCCAACAAAAACAGGAATCAATTTACCATTTAGGAGCAATTTTTGTAGGGAAGAAAGAAATCAATGTTCTCTGTCATTATAAGAAAAACATGCCCTTTCAGACTTATTTTTAAAACAGTGCTGTTACCACTTAGGTGGGTCCTACCTGAGGCCTCGTCAAACAAACATCGTAATTAGATCCACTAATAAATTTCCACAACAAATCTGGAACGAAAAACGTGACTGTTCTTTTGAGAACACAAAACTGTCATTTCAAATTAAGTAACAGTAACAAATGGTGAGAAATGTGACTCTGGGAGCAACGCACATCTGTGCTAGGACGTTAGCTCGCGGTCCTCCTCGTTGCCCCGCCGTGCCCCTCCCTCCAGTGGGAGACGGTCGTCGGGATGGGGGACAGTCTCTCAAAGGTGGTAAACCATCTTCCACTTAGGTGATCCCGGGCCCAAATCAATATTGAAAAGACAATTTTGCTTCTAGGAAACACAAGAAATCCTCCCTTCAGCACGTGTGATTTATGTGATTATACGAAGGAAAAACCAGAATCGTGTCTCCCGTTCTCAGAACTCTAGATCCCACTCTATCGCCCTGAGGGGATGAGAGCAATCACCAGGATCTATCCAAAGTTATCCCGCAACCTCACATCTCAGGAGTCCTCAGCTCAATATGTTCTTACTTAACCGTTAAAAAAGTCATCAAAGGCATCGGATATTACCAACGGCAAAAGGAGACACCTTTTTGTCATGTAAGAGATAAACAGCCCTGTGGCAGAATGGGAGAATTCCAGGCTCAGGGGCCAACGAGGGCCAGACAGGGAACCTGCCCCAGCATTCACCCTACAAGCTGGGAGAAGCTCAGGCTAGGGACCGGGCCTTGGTCACATGCAGTACACGAAGACTGGCTACGTCTGGCACACGCTGTGGAGTGACATCAGTGCACATGAAGTATACCCATGTTCCACGAAGTGCATGGACCAGTGCGTGCATGAGACAGACGCCAGGCCAGCACTGAAAAATGCAGGAAGAGAGGGAAAGGAGAGACATCATGCCAACAGCGTGTGCCAGCTCACACTTCCGTTCCATGATCCTGTGCACCAGGACATGCATGAAACAGCTGTGTGAATTACGGCTCCCAGGAGTCTTAGCAGCCACGTGCTTCTCCTGGTACAAGGCTCCTCCTAAAATGAGAGGTGTAGGGTTCAACAGACTGTGTGTGTGTGTGTGTGTGTGTGTGTGTGTGTGTGTGTGTACACAACTACCTCTTAAATACCTGCCAGCCACTTCGTCTGGTGTTCAACTTCAGAAGCAACACTCTATTCCATCACTGGAAGAAGGAGCCTCTATAAAACAGTACCTTCCTAAGGGACTTCCCAGAGTGATTCTAACTACCGGTGATTTTCACCATCCACCCAGGCTCCTTGTTGGTGGGAACCTAACCTCTACCGGAACCGCAAAGGACTCTGACGTCAGGTAATGGACACTGGTGTGCCGAATGGACCTACACAGCAATATAAGGTCTCAGCAGATATTATCCTACTTAATCCATGACTCATTGGTGCAGGTGAGACCAGGGGCTCTTCTGTTTGAGCAGGGAGAGCCAGGCCCCTGGAGTCTTCTAAACGGATGGACTTGAAACCCAACCAAGCTATTCAACCCTTAAATGCCCCACAGATGTTTGAGCCACGATGAAGGCCCAACCAGGCCATCAGCATTCTTGAACAACCACTGCAGAAATATTAAAAAAAAAAACTTGCTATCAAATCAGCAAAGAGTTAAAATAGTAACACTCGATGCCAGTGAGGGTAAAGAAACACAGGCACACATAGCTGGTATCGAAGGACTCTTTCTGGAAAGGGTGTTGGCAATCTTTGTCAAGAGCCTTAAATGGCCTAGTGATTCCTTTTAAAGGGGCTGACCCTAGAGAAATCATCAGAATCACATACCAAAACATCTGCAGAGTCACCATAGCAATTGTAACGATAAAAACAACTTCGGTGCCCAGCCACAGGAAGTATGAGACATTATGAAGCCATTAATAGTGTTAAGGAAAAATATTTAACGACACGTAAAAATGCTCATGACACAATCCCAAGTGAAATGAGAGAATACACAATGACTTACACAGAACGATCCAAGTTTGTTTTACACAGACACGTAAATACAATGCAAACAGATCGAAATAGGTACTTCAAAAATCATAACAGTGACTATTTCTGGCTGATGAGATTGCAAGTGATTTTTTTTTTCTTTTCTTTGTCCTAGTCCCTGTCTTAAAAATTCTTTCTAATAAATGTATAGCCCTTTATAATCAGAAAATACATAGACATATACGCTCACCCATTTTTCAGTAGAAACAGCATTGGTTTAATAGATCAACATTTGGTGGCCATTTCCTAGGTACTGAGCTAAGTACTGTGGCGGAAGAAAGCAAGCAGTCCTGTCTTCAAGGAGTTCACAGTCCAAAGCAAAGGGCTGGGTACAATGCAAGAAATGGTGAACAATTTAAATATCTACCAGTGCTCAATACTGGGGCAGATGTAGTCTCCACTGGTTACCCGCGTGCCATCTCTAACACACGTGATGTGCTTAGTGTACTTCCTGGCACATGGCAATCACTCAGTGAACATCGGCTCCTGCCGGCGCCACCTTGACAACCGTGGCTCAGCACCCTGCCTGGCATCGTCCCCTCCTTCTCCTTCTCCCTCAGGAGGGCCCTGCACGAGGCCCACAGACCACAATTCATGCCTCTCTTACGTCCAAGTGGTGCCACTAAATCCAGCCAGTAAGATGTAAACTCTTGTCAGATGGGACTTCCAAGAAAGCTCCTGAACCAAAGGACAGCAGGCGGGAGCCCTTTGGGTCACCTGCTTTCTCCTGCTGACACGTGTTCGAATGAAGACTTTTAAATAAATACTCAAAGACTGAACCTGACTGCCTTCCTTTCTGCAATCCAGTCTTTTGGTTCAACCAACAGGATCTATTAACTGTTGGAACAGTTGATAGACATTTATTTAATGAGATTTATGTCAGATTGACATGAAGAAATCTGAGATATAAAATGAAAACCTACAGTACTGGGAAATAAATATGGAAAGCAGTTCTGGGTTATCCACGCAACCGGAGGCAGCATATATTAAAGAGAGAGAGAGACTGGGTTTTACATCACACATAGTCCCCTCTCCAGGCAGAAACGAGTCCTACAGAAACAGAAAATTGTACTTTTCCAATATCCCCTAAAATGTTATTTATTTCTGAATCCTTATCTGTTACTATTAGTTCCCTAAGGTTTCCATACACAAAAAGAGCTGTGATTATAAATCAGAATCCATAGACCGAACACACACGTATATGTGCAGATCAAATTTACAACCTATATTTCCAGCCATCTTTTATTGTGTTTCAGTTTTCTGTTCAAAACACTGATTAATTTTCCTGTCAATAAAAGAAGGGTGGAATGCAAATCTTTTTCACCCAGAAGTTTTTTTCATTTCCTTCCTCTGTGTTATTTTGAGTCTTGCCAATGATTCAGAAGGCAAGAACCTTGAAGAACATTCGAACACTGTGCAGGTGAAAATATATCGGTGAGGAGAGCAACGGGCAAATGGAGAGGCAGAAACAGTGGTTTCCACAATAAAACTCCTAACAAACTCCAGCAGTAGTGCACGGGGAAAACTGGGCCTGCAATGCTCCCGTCCAACATACCGAAAACGTACCGCAGAACATGAAAATGCCTCGTGGTTTCTGAACCAAATCTCACATTAAGTACTGCAGGCCAGGGGATGCCTATCTGGTAAGGTGCAAACCTGAGCTCCGCAGGATACTTGGCACCAGCCGCCTCCTGGCTGACTCCTGCCAGTGCTGGTCCATAGCAGTGAAGAGGAAGTTGACAATCTGTGTACAGTTCTCCAAAGCTTATTAAACACCAAGGACGATCAGAGAGGGGAAAGAAAGAAACGAATGAACAGAGAGCAGCGCTGCTTCCCGTCACCTGCACGGACCATCTCATGGGTCGTTAAAATCAAAAACGAATGAAGACCAACCTTGAAGGCTCCCTGAGCAGATAGAGCCAGTTTAGCCATACTTTTATTTAGCTTATTTTGCAAGACTAACTTGACCTTGGTCATTTCTTGCTTATGCCTCCGGAGATCATAGGCAGAACTTGAACAGTTTTCCAAGGTCCATATGAAGTAACCTCTGGAAAGTCTAACATTTTAACCAATCACTGTGAAAAATAAACAGTTACTGTCTTCTCACTATATACGGTGCTTCGTAAAATATGTATATTGGGAGTTTCATTCCATGTTTTGGTTTGAGTGTTCCCGGTCTGCATACTTTTATTTTTCTGGTGTGTGCAGAATAAATCGTGACCAGTTATTTGGGGGGATGAGATATTATTCAAGTGCTCACACATTACCTCAATGATTCACTGGTTTTACTTTGGCTATTTCTGAACCTTTGACAGGGTAAGCTGCTTAGAAGTTAAAAAAAAAAAAAAAAAAAAGAAAAAAAAAAAAACGAAAAAAGAGAGACAGCAGGAGAGAGAGAAAATCTGAGAGAAAGAGACCAAGCCAGAGGGAACATAGATAGAGAGAATGACAGAAAAAGAACCAAAAGGAGGAAGGGGGGAAAGGAGGAAGAGACATACACACAAACACACACAGAGACGAGAGCAAAAAAAGGGGAAGAGAAACAACGATAAACAGCAGAATCAGTGACGCATGCATGATGGGAAGACAAGAACCAGAATATTCCATCGTCCGCTCAGCATATAACTTCTGAGCACATACGGTGATGCTCAGTAGGGAAACAGTCATACCCTAAAAGTAATTTTATGCCTGGGCATTGAATGTTAGTAACAGAAGTGTGTAAATGCAGCGCAGTAGTGAGTCCAGAGAGAGAATGAACAACTCTCCACCTAAAAGACCCCCAAAATCATTGGGCAGAGCCAAAGGATATGTAATCTCTAAAGATCAAATCATGTGAGACATAAAAGTGACTGACGGAAACATCAATTTAAAAACAAACTCAATTAGGTATGACCCCAAAAATACATGTGACAATTGAAAAATAGAGATGAACTGAACTTCGTCAAAATTAAAACCATGTGTGTTTCAAGGACACCATCAAGAAAGTGAAAAAAGAACCCAGAGAATAGGAGAAAATATTCACACATCACATATCTGACAAGGGTCTAGTGTCCAGAATAAACAAATAACTCTCACAACTCGACAATAAAAAGACAACCGAATTAAACAATGGGCAAAGGATCTGAAGAGAAGTCTCTCTAGATAAGATATACAAATGGCCAAATGCACATGAAAAAATGATCATCATCATCGCCCCTCAGGGAAATGCAAATCAAAACCGCAACGAGATACTACTTCACGTCTACCAGGATGCCGTCACAGAAAAAAGAGAGTAACAAACATTAGCAAGGGTCGGGGATGACTGGAACCCCCGCTCACCACTGGTGGGAGGTGCGGTCACTTTGGAAAGCAGTCTGGCAGGTCCTCAAAAAGTTACACATAAGAGTTACCAATGGACCCAGCAATGCCGCTCCTGAGTACATACCCAAGAGAAACGAAAAACACGTTCAAACGACTTGCACGTGAACGTGCATAGCAACATTATTCATGATAGCCGAAAAGTGAAAACAGCCCAAATTTCCAGCAACTGATGAATGAACAAAATGGGGTCTAGCCATACAGTAGAATATTATTGAGTCTTAAAGGGAATGAAGCACCGACACCTGCTACAATGTTACCGAACCTCGAAAACATTATGCTACATGAAAGAAGCCACACGTAAAAGGTCACGTGTTATACCATTCTCTTTTTCTGAAATGTCCAGAGCAGGCAAATCCATAGGGACAGAAAGTAGATTGGTAGTTGCCAGGGGCTGGAGGAAGCGGGGAGGGCGTGGCCACTCCCAGCAGGAAAAAGAGAACCTGAGCACAGGATTCCGTAAATGACGACATCACTGCAATCGGGCTAAGGGCGACCAACAAACGAGCCAAGTGCAGGAGACATAATCTGCCCTGCACCCCGTGACTGACCAGCCTCTGCACCCCTCAGGCCTTGTACCCTTGGCGGAGGCCTAAAGGATACGAGCACGGGCTGGTCAGGAAGGGGAAGGAGTTTGCTGCTGCTGTTTTTTTTTTTCTGGGAGCGTTCAAGAAAATAAAAGAGGTCAGTGCAAACGCCCTAAGCAGAAGAGGGACACAGAGGAAGACACAGGCCACGCGGCTGGAGCAGACAGAAGGGCAGAGATGCGTGTGTATAGGGCAGGGGGCTGGGGACGAGGGGGCGGGGCTGATGAGGCCACAGGCTGGGCCACACTGGAGAGCAGGCACTAAAGAGAAATGAGGGGCCCGTGGAAGGTTTTTAAGCGGAGACAAGATGGTATAAATTGAATTACATATTTAAAAGACCAGAACCCATAAAGCTATTTTACAGGTGAAAATAGGTAATAAATACAAAACCACCTTACGAACTCTAGGCACGTGGACATGAGATGAAGAACAGGAAGAACGCTATTCACCAGGCCGGGCCAGACTCAGGCAGGCTCACCCTCTGTGAGCTTTGTAAAGACAGTTCTCAGGCAGCTCTCAGCACACTCATTTTGCAGATGAGGAATATAAAGCTCAGAGAAGTGGCTTGTCAAGAGACACAGCTCAAAAAAAGGGGGGAATGGCCGGGACCCACCCCCACAGCCAGCTTGTTCACGGAGCCTCTCTCTACAACGCTCCAGAGCTCTGCACGAAACAAGTGCTCATCAAACACTCTGCCATCAGCGCTTGTCACACAGGCCATCTCGAAACCCTTGCTCTGTCCTCACAGTACTGGACTCCACACAGCAATTCAGTACTGGGAGCCTTGCAGCTCTGGGGAGAATTTCATTCTCATGAATGGCCAGATTTCTGGAAATTTTAAATACCCCACTGTGAGGCTCATTGGGAGATTAAAAACCAGAGCAGTTCTTTTGTTTACTGAAGGAAGAGTAAGCCCAGGATTTAAGCTTTTAAACTCTACAAAAATTCATAAAACCTGTAACAAAAATTCATAAAACCTATAACAAAAATTCTTAGAGCATGTAAGCCAAGGAAATAAGCTGATAATTCACCAAAAGGAAATCTAATTTATAAATATAGAAAAGTATTTCATCTCCATAGCAACTCAGGAAATACAAATACAACCAGCTAGATTTTTGCCTACTGGTGTTTAAATGGTGACCATCCCTAATGCTGGAGAGAGTGGTCAAGAGGCCCTGTTTGCTGGTGACACTTTGAAATGAACACGATCCTTCTGGGGAATATGGAAATCTAAAAGTCAGAAGAAACATCACATTTCATCCAGCAATTCCATTTGTTATCACATCCCCTAAAATAACTGGAAACATGGGAAAAATCTGTATACAAAGACATTCCTAAAGCATCTTTCAGTAAAATAACAGTAAGAGTCCAACAATAGGAAATAGACTAAACTCTGGAGATAGTCCCCTAGATGGACTATCATGCAGTTGTCACAAGTTAGAGTTGTGTAGCCTCCACGATGACAGAAAAAGCCTTGAGACAGACGATTAAGGGGAAGATACAAGAGGTAAAATTATATGTACAGTGTGAGCCCAACGATATTTCTTACCAACTTCTTTAATGAAATTAATGTACAAGATAATATTTCTATTTCTTGAAGTGTGAGAAGTACACGTCTGATGGACTCAGCGTTGTGCTGACACTTCTTGGAACAGACGAGCTTCCGGACACCTCCGGATAAACACGTAATGTTAAAAGATAGGGACTCTCTCTAAACGTGAAGGCACAGTATTTTATTCGAAACACACTTCTATTAGCCTTCTGTGTCACAAACACATGAACGACTGTATGGTACGCATGAAGAGCACGATGGTCGCCAGAGGCGGGGGGGGGGGGGGGGTAAGAGGATCAAAAGGGAAAAAGAAAAAAAAAAGACGACAAGAAAAAGTCTCTCCCACTACCGTTCAGAAAGGCAAGACACATGCTTATACACGTACGGTTCTCACGCAGCACCTGCGTCACGATCTTCATGAATAACAATATACTTTTTAAGGTATCTGAGGAAGGAAAATCTTTTGAAGGAAATTCTGTTTTCCTGTGTTCTCTAGTGAACTGGCTCTAGAACTGTGGTGGGAAAGGACCATGCTTTGGAGCCCAAATGAGTGATCTTTGCTCCCCATTTTACCAACCTGGACCTCAGTTTTCTCATCAGTTTAACCTTTAAATGACTTGTTCTGAGGGAAAATAAATCCTTATTCTTGGAAGCCACGACTGTTACCTGCAGCCCAAACCATTTCTACGTGATAGAGTAATATTAATTCTCACTTTGGATTTGTTTTTGTATATGTTTTCTGACCTAACTCAGAGATAAGTGTTTGGGGCATGCAAAGCCCATCAACTGCTCACTGGTCAAAAGATAAATGCTGACATTTGCCCACGTGCAGCTTTGTTTGCCATACCCCTGTTAAAGGGAAAAAAAAAAACACAGGCCCAAAATGGCATCACTCCTGATAAAAGCCCATGATGCCAAACCTAGATTTAATACCTGATCTAATTGAAGTTTCAACTTCTCTCAGAAACGTCATCTTAATCGACCAGTCTGGAATTTTCTGGTCCAGCACCAGTAACGCAGTCTGTCACACAGGCTTTGTCCACTCCCCACAGAAAGGAGAGGCTAGCTACGCAATAGGAACCCTTCTTCTTTCTTCCCTCCCCCCCAAAAAGGTGTCCTGGCTCCAAAGTAATCCTTCGTTTTCTTTTGTTAATAGCTCCCTTGCCCCACCCTTCCATTCTGTACAACTCCAAGGAGTGCTCTTCCAGGTGCCCGGTGGGATGCTGCCCGATTTGTGGGGCTTGTCATAAAGCCAAACTGGACCTTCAAATATACTCAGCTGAACCGTGTTTGTTAATATGTTGAGGCATACTGGCATTTCCGCTGATGCTGCCTGGGCCCTCTCAGCCTCTGGGCAAGGAGGATGGACCCATCGGCAGGAGAGTCCAGTGTCTAGGGGAGGGCCAGCACTGAAGAAACGGGGTGAGTCTGGATTACGCAATCTCGCTGCTGTGTTTACGAAGAAATCGTTCCTCAGCGTTGCAGAAGACCCAGCAGATGGGTTACTAATGAAGAGAATGTGATTGTTTATTTGAAAAACAAAAACTATTTTTGCAACTGATAAATCATTGCTTGACTCTCTGCCCAAACAAGAAGCCAAAAACAATGTTTCTGAAGTTTAAGAAGCAGTTCCCAAGTCCAAGGAACAGCTTCAAAACCATCTTCCAAGGTACTTTGCAAGCACATTTGGACAACAAATGAAAGCTCTCTAACTTTTAGTTTTTTGGCTTGGGTTTTAACTTGGACATCTTAGAACAGGGATCTGCAAACCATCCTTCCACTTCCATGACCCATCTGTGCACATATCCAAGTTGTATTTATTGAACACCTACTATGTGCCAGGCACTGTGCTGGTGCTTTGTGTGTGGGGTCAATAACACAGACAGGATTCCTACCCTCATGGAGCTTAGATACTAGCAGAGAGACTGAAGACAAGCCAAACAACAAACAAATAAAACTAACTGCAAATTATGACAAGTACTCTGGAGACCACAATTGAGACTCTGAGACAGAAAAGAGTAGGGTGCTGCTTGATCAGAAGAGCCAAGTCGGGCCTCTCTGAGTAGGTAAGGAGCTTGAGGCCAGCCCTGAGGAATGAGAAGAAGCCAGCCACGCAAAGCACTGGGAAACGAGGGAAGGAGGGACATTCTAGATGCAGGAATGACAGACAGACTCACTGGAGACGCCCTGGTGGGGCCCACTGGAGACAGGTACCTTACACAAGCATCTTTGGCTTTGCACTGAGCTCGCTCTGGCCCTGGCTGGCTGCATGGCCTCAGGTAGATCAAACCTCTGCGCTCATCTTTCTCATGTGGACGATGGGGAAAAGTGGGGAGACTATGACTTGGGTCTGTCCCAGCCCTGAGATGGGAAAACTGTAGCATGTTCCAGGAACTGAAACGAGGCCAGAGAACAGCCAGCAAAGGAGAAAGGGAAGCATAGACAGGACCAGAAGGTGAGTAAGGGTCAAGTCATACAGGGTCTTAAAGTCATGATAAGGAATTCTGATTTTAATTGCCAGGGGAGGCCACTAACAGGAAAATTTTGTACTTTTAAAAGATGACTGTGCTGCGATGGGGAAAGGGGGCGTGAGGGGTGTCGCTGTTGTCCCCATAAGAGACAATCGCCAGCTGTGGTGGAGGTGGGACAGAGTGGCCTAATTTGTTCTCAAGGACCTGCTTTAAACAGCTGGAAGTGGTGACCCAGAACACTGTTGAGATGTATTATGAAGCTCAGGCAGGCTCACCGGGGGAAAGCATCTGGTTTGATTGGTGATGCCTGCCACAGGCACTGGAGAGGAATAGCAGCAACACGTGTCAGTATCGGTCCTCTGTTTGTCTACAGAAACTTCAAGCAGTGCTTCTCACACTGTAGTGTGTGTACCGCTCACCTGGGGATCTTTAGTAAAACTTCAGATTCTGAAAAAGTGGGGGTGAGCCTGAGACTCTGCATTTCTAACATGCTCCCAGGTAATGATGCCAATACTGCTGGTCCAGAGACCTCACTTTGAACAGCAAGGATCTAGGGCAGGGGTCCCCAACCCCCAGGCCATAAGCTAGCACCAGTCTGTGGCCTGTTAGGAACCAGGCTACACAGCAGGAGGTGAGCAGCGGGTGAGAGCGAAGCTTCATCTGTATTTGCAGCCGCTCCCCAGTGCTGGCATCACCGCCTCAGCTCCGCCTCAGATGATCAGGCATTAGATTCTCATAGGAGCCCCGGTCTCTGGTGCCATAAAGGTTGGGGACTGCTGGTCTAGAGAACTTACTCTTTTTTCTCCATAGATTTGCATAGGATGAGCGCCAGCTCCCAGGGCTCGACATAGACGGGAACTCAACAAATGTTCGTTGAATTGAGTTGGTCTTTTGTGTGTCTGTGTGGACTTTCAGCCCTCAACATGCACTAAAAAGAACTCCGAAAATTTCCTGATAGCTGACTTCAGAAAAGCATCGCCCTGGAATATGACCAACATCGCGTGCATGTATTGTACGCCTTCTGCACCTCAGCCAGAGTTGAAGAGCATCTGGGTGGAGCTAAGGAATCCAAAACCAAAAGAAGTGATAAAAATGCAAAGGCTGGACATCTAGCTGCTTAGCAGGGCTGATTCTTAGCACAGGGTTATGATGTGTGGGTGACAGGAAGTACTCTAGGGAAGGAAAGAGGAGCAGCTGGGAGGCCCCAGGAGAGCGGTGCTGGGCCCCTTGCTGGCCCTCGGCTGCACTGCATTATGACAGTAACACAGGCTCTTACAAAAGCCCAGGGGAGCCTGCGTCCCACGTCCATTCTCCACCACACTCCTAGGCCATAATCCCAACTCATTATGAGCGTTGGCCAAGTCCAAATGTCCTTTCTGAAGACAAATCCAAATCAGCTCTGAAATCAAGGATCGCGACCAGACCCTGTTGCCCGCAGATGGAACCAGCTGGCCAGTGGGCTCAGTGTTAAATCAACGTTCCCCAAACCTGAAGGCTCAGCCCAGGCTTTCGGTGTCCCTGGAAACCAGAGCCCTTTCTAAACTTCACAGAGACCCTGCGGCTCCACGCAGGCCCAGTCACGCCAAGAGCTGCCTGCCTCTTATGAATCATACAGTCTACAGATTCTTTTCCCCATCTCTCTTTCGCTCTCTCTCTTTTAAACTCACAGAATTACAAAAGCCTTAATTTTTCAAGAGATTACCTTAATAGCACACATTCATTTTCAGCGGGCCATTAAAAAATCATGAGAACATTCTCCTGTTGCAGGGGGTGATGTATGCTCTCAAGTCAGCATATACCTTGCTTTTGGGCCTCTGCTCATTACAACATCCCAAACTCCCAGACAATAGTAATTCAATTTATTCTGCACCTTTCTGAGCGGCTGCCTATTAACATTAAACACATTCAACATTAGAAACAGCATTTTTCGGGTCGCCAAATGTTGAACAAGACTGTTCTTTAGATAATGTAAGAGCCAAAAGATTAGTCATCACCAGGACTGATTGTGAGGAAGGAGTGGGACAGCAAAGAAGTCATTTGCATGCGAGGGATTTCAGACCTTGGATGAATCTGTCTCTTGCTAGAATGCCGGAGGACGAAGGCTGGATGCTGGCTAGTTTCCAGAGCTCAATTGCTTCATCTGTCTAATGGGGGTTTTTTAAAGAGCAAGAGAGCCTCCTCATTACTGCCGGTGTTTTACCGTAGAGTTAACTACAACAAGGATGGCAAAGTCAACGCGTTTTTAATAGATCAAGGATGGCTTGCTGGGTTCAGAACTAAGAAAAAGACTTGTTTGGGTTTTGCTGAGATCTGATCAGATCCCTATATCAGCTGCCCAGATCTTTGAACAATTTAGAAAAGGACCTCTAACCTCCTTAGAGGTCCAGGATGCTGCTTCTACCCTTTCATCTTGGCCCTGGGCCGACCTGCATGCCTGCTGCAAACTTTACAACGCATCCAGAGCCAAGTATGAAAGGCGCCTTTTAAAGACAGGTACGTGAAGATCTCAGCAATCTGATCACCACACCAAAGGCTCTGTTCATTAGAGTAATGTGAGTTAGAGAAGGTTTTTCACTGAGGTTAAAGAGGTGAAGATTTACAGACTAGCTAGAAATGTTACACAGTACTCTGCCTTTGCTTGGATAGAGCATAATACCTGAGAAGCACGACTGCCTTTATTCTTTGGGGGAATCAGGCTCAATTCTGAACTGGCCCTGTGTATGGCCACTGATCTGAATTCCTGATGTTAACTGATCCTGCCTCTAGAATATTGTCACATTTGCCTTAGGCCCCTTCGCAAGGAACTGTGGAAATACCCAAAAGAATACAGAGCTGGTACCCCATTAAGCATGTACCGGTAATTTAAGGTCACGTGACCTTAGATTACCTGGTCTTGTGCCTGCCCGTCGTTAAAAAAAATCTTTTGACTAAAGAAAGATCAATCATTAAGTTCAACGATCCTCCCTGCTTTTGCGCATAGGGTTTCTTTAGAATTCTTCAGAATGCTTTGGCCATCTCAGTCTTCCCTTTTTGATCTGGAAAATACCCACTCAGCCCTCCACCCTCAACACAGATGTCACTTTCTCCAAAACCCTTCCCTGATCCTATCCTTAGGCCGAGAATGGGTGAGGGCTCTCCGTCATACTTTAGTCACACCTGGACTTCCCTCAGCGCCACTTTAGGGGATGTATCATACTGTACTGTAACTTCCCCGACTTGTCTGTGAGCTCCGAGGGCAGTGTCCGTGTCGCATGTCTGCGTCCAGCATCTTGCACTAGGCCTGGTCCGTGGCAGTCCCTCTATAATCGTGTGTCAGGGAAAACCATGAAGCAAGGAGAGGGAGGGAGAAAGAAGCAGGAAGGAAGGAGAAAGAAGAGGAAGAAAGGCGCAGTAGGGAGGGAGCTGCGTTATTTGCCACGTCTCTTCCATTCCTGAAGTCTGATACAGGTGCCCGATAACCTACTACAGTGACACCCTGGACAAGGAATGGCTGTCAACACCAAATTGGGGCACAGAAGTAGGAAGCACGGTGGGTGCCCAGAACCTCGAGAGGAAAGAGGATGGAGTCAAAAGACTTAACAGAAAAGAAGAGACCTGTGTGCAAGAGGAAGTCCGAGCCTGTCGGAGAATCTCTTGGGTAGGCAGATCAGGTGCCTCTCCCAGTGCCACTGCCACCCGTCACCAGATGTACCAGCACTGGTGCACCTCCCTGATTGGCTGTGCGATCTTGGGCAAGTGACTCAAGCTTTCTGTTTCCTCATTTGCAGGAGGGAGAGCTCAGTAGCACATACCACAGAGGACGGATGTGAGGATTAGACGAGTAAGTGGACAGATCGATCAAATAGTCTCTGGCACAGAGTGAGCGCGACTTAAACGTCAGCCTTTCTTCCCTTTCCAGCACCCTCTCTGCCGAACATTTGCCTTCTGGTCCAGTTTAAAGACAGAGATGGCAGCGTTCACACTCTCAGCTTTGCGTGCGAGTTGAACTGAGACTGTACGGTCAGTGATAGCACCCCACTAACCAACCCCTCTCTATCAGGAGTTTCTCGGAGTCCCCAAGGAAGGATGGGACTGACTGTCAGAGTAAGAGGCAGAAAGGGGGCATTGCTAACAGAGGAATGGGGAGGCAGCCAGGGCGGGTCACATGGGGTCTCGGGCATCAGGGTTTTGTAACAGCTGCTGCCCAGTTCTTCTCAACCCAACGTTCCCCCAGGATGGTGCCGAGGTTAAACCTAGGGAGGCTGTCCCCTGTAAGCCATGAGGTCCCATCCGGCCAGCCTTTGGACATGGACACGAGGAGGTCCTCCCTTCTCAAGCTCAGTTATACAGAGAGCCGCACGCCAGCCCCCACTGGACCTCAGCTTGCAGCCCCGCCCTCCAGTCTCTCCCCTCCCCACTCAGCTTTCTCTGTGCTTGCCACTCTTCGGAACGGTTAGAACTTACTACGGCGTGCCTTGCAGAAAATGCTGAGTGGAATGAAGGAAAAAATTCTCCTTCACAAGATTCATATTTGGGCAGGAGCTACAAACAATTCAGGGCGCTAAAATTAATTCGCTCCCTTGCCAATGAAGAGAGAGGGTGAGCATCGCGGCAGACTGTAATAAAAACGCACTTAATGTGTACAGCACATATTTATTCATTTTTAGAAAATTTTCAATGCTGCCACCCTCCTTCTCCCATAAAATCTGACCATCCTACTCAGCTTCTATTCTTATCCCTTGCTCATTTGCGTAATTTTAACACTGCAAAATATAGCTAGCCTAAGAATATTTTTTTATAATTACACCCATCAGAGGAACTGTCAGTATCTAATGAAGGATAATTTCAGCTATTATAAGAAGCTTAAAAGATCATTTTCATGAATAATTCGTAATATGAATCATTAAATTCAAACAATGTCAGAAATTTCAAAAAAAAAAAGAAAAGAAAAGAAAAATATTTTAGGTGTCTGAAAGTAACCATCCCTCTAAAGGCAGAATCCAGTTTCTGACATGCATAGAAACAACACAACACTTTGGGGAAGATCTTTGTTTGAGGAAAAGAAACATACAAACCAGCTCATCTCACTTCCCACTTAAAATTTTACGCCAGGTCTCCCCGGGCTTGAGGATAAAATCCAAGCCTCTTTGCAAGTCGCACAAAGGGCTTTTTGCTCTGACCCCTGCCTGTCTCTCCAGCTCATCTCTCACCTCTTCCTCCTACTGAGAAAGAAAACCCGTGTGAAAATGAAACAAATCTACACTGGAAGCAGAACCAAGAGGCAGAGAGCTGTATCTTCCTGGTAAACTGTCTGCGTACCTGGATCCAGCCATACCTGCACCCTATGCTTTTTAGGTCTGTGAGATAAATACACTTTTTTTGTTGGCCTCAGTAGTTTCTATTGTTTGCCAAAAGCGGCAGGGGCAGTTCCATTACTAAAATAAGGCTGCAGACTTCAATGGCTCCTAAGGGAATAGGAGAATCACGTTTCCCATGGCTGGTCTAAGCCAAAGCCCACAGAGCCCTAAGCAAGGGACACAGTGGGCATTGTGGCCGTGTGTGTGTGTGTGTGTGTGTGTGTGTGTGTGTGTGTTTACATACGTGCATGTGCACGTGAATGCTGGGGTCGGGGGATCGTCAGGATCGATGTATGAGTGATTAGGCTAGACCTGAAGACGGATCACCTGTGAGACATAGGCTAACAGGTGTGTCCATACTGCATAGTGGCAAAGCCCCCAGGTGCACCCTCTTCAGATGACCAAAGGACAACTCCCATTGCCAAAGGAAATCGGTCTGTGTCCTACCTTACAACTATAAAAATATTACGTATTAAAATATGTATGATTTTTCAGTAAGAGGAACAATGTTTAGACCTTAAATAAGGGAAGGAGGGAGGAATGGCCTTGGCCAACAGACAAAATATCAAAACTTCTGAACTAGATTACAAGATTCCAGAAGAATACCCCTTCCTGTAAAAGACTGTTTTCAAGCTGCAGGCTATAACCTTTAGTAAGGTGGCAAAAATAATTCAGTGAGTCACAACTGGTTTGTTAGAATGGAACAGGATATAAAACATGAGAATGTTTTGTATGCAGTAAAGGTTAAGTAGTGGTCCAGGAAGACTGTCTTAATTACATAGGTATATGTGAATGTATATGCTTAAAAGTGCATTTCTTACTGTGAGCCACAGTCAAAAAGGATTGAAAACCACTTTTATAAAAGATGTCAGATCCTGAAAAAAGATGTCAGATCAGAGAGAACATTTGATGATATGACATATTGGTTTCAAACCAAAGGCAACTGGTGGGCACAGAACCCACACTTTCACTCAGTGACTACGCTTCTATAAATCTTTCCCACCAAAATGAAATCCCCAGGATATAAAGATACGTGTATACAGAGCTTATTGCAATACTGCTTCTAGTGGCCAAAACCTGGAAACAACCTCAATGCCACTGACAGTAGAATGATATTAAAAATTATAGCAGCCACAATGGACTCTAATATGCAAATATTAAAAAGAATGATTCGAATCTGTATCTATTTATCTGGAGGAAGCTTCGTGACTGTTGAGCGATATACTATCACCCGAGAAAGGCAAAGTAGATCAGGGGTCAGCAAATTTTTTCTTTAAAGGGCCAGATATTACACACTTTGTTTTCCAGGCCATGCGTTCTGTGTTTGAACTAGTACTTATATCGAGAAAGCACATATAGACAATACATAAATGAGTGTGGCTGTGTTCCAATAAAACTTTATTTACAAAAACAGATGACATGCCAATGGGCCACAGTTTGCCAACCCCTGATAGAAACTGTAATCCCATCTTGCGGGGTGGGAAAAGAAATAGATAGAACAGGTATATCTGTGTTTGTAGAGTAAAGATTTGTGTTAAGTTTACATGTATCAATTAACTCTGGTTGGCTAAAGTGGGGAAAGATTATTAATCTCTTTATACATCTCTGTATTGTTGGTCTTGTTAGAAAGAGTATATATAATTTACTTTTAAAATTCCAATAAAATATTAAATAAAAAATGTATAAAATACAAGCTATGCAGTGATTGCTTTCACTAAAATCAATTCTAATACATTTAACTAATATTTTTACCATTGCAAACAGAAGGAACCTTGTATAATTCATATTTAATTGATGTCAACTGTCATACTAGAAACTGTCCAAACAAGATGGAAAGAGTAATAAGTTATGGGAAGCCAAGAAAATAAATTTTATTCTCCTCTTCCAGTGGGAGACCGAATGACACAGAAAGAGTAATTTAAAACTGAAGTTTGTAAACCTGGGATCCACTGTTAACTGAGCCAGGTAGCCATTATCCAAATATTACATATGAAGTGGCTGAGTTTATGCCATCCCAAATGACATAGCAGTTGAGCAATAATCCAAGATTTAGACCTGAGTCTGAATCCCGATTTAATCAAATTCTCTCAGTACTGACCAGTAGCTGATCAATAGGACATAGGCCCATGTTAAATCTAATCCTCCATGCCACAAGGACACCCTAGATTCAAAGAAGAAATTAAGCATGGGACACAAAGTAATTGACTACCTTACGTCTTAAACATAAAGAGAAAGATGACTCTGTTTCATCCAAAAAGGGGGAGAATTTCAAAGTACTGAGTAGAGAGCATCTTCCACATTTTACTTCTCCCCATTTCTCCAATGAAACTGATCCCATTACTGCCATCGCTAGCAAAGCCAGTACCACCAACTCTCATTTGTTAACCAAAAGCAGAGTAGCAGCTAAACTAGAAGTGTGGCAGAAATGGCTGGTGTCTCCTAACAGCCATGCTTTCTTTCTTTCTTAGCAAGAAAAACATCATTTTTTTGCTGGGTGCCTACCTGGCCATCTGGGTAGAAACAGAGACTAAGCCTCCCAGCATCTCTTGCAGCTAGGTGTGGCCACATAAAAGTGTCACTGGCAAATTGCAGATGAAAAGATTAATGAACTTGAAGACTCAGGAATAGAAACTATCCAAAATGAAACATACAAAGAAGGGAAAAAAAAAAAAAAAAAGCCTGGTAATCTGCCAAGGTCGCACTGCTGGCAAAGGGCGGAGCTTTCCTGGCCAAACACATTCATGCTCTAACACTTCTCACTATGGGCACCTTCATGCATGCTGTCCTATCCTACTCTGGAAAGGAGGTGAGGAAGGGGACAACACAGCAGTAGCCAGCTTGCATGCCCATCAAGCTCCACCCCGTCACCTTGGCACACATGTTACTGACAGGCACTTGACATAATTTACACTCACATTGTAACACTGCCTGATTTTCCTATTAAAATCCTTACCAATTTTTTTTGGGTGGGGAGGGAGTTATGCCATGAGCTTTCTTCTTAGCCCATAAAATCTATGTGTCAGCTAAGAGGGTAAAAGATCACCAAGCCCTTCAGGCAGGGTGTGTTTATCCCAAGCATGTTCATAAAACAAAGCACTATACCTATCTGTAAGACTATATTACTAGATTTTAAAAATGCTTAGGGTTTATAAATTATTTTTGTGTTCTTCTCCATTTATCTATCTTTTTTTAATTCTCTAGAATGAATATGATTTCACTTTAACAAGGAAAGTAAACACAAATTGTTTTCCAACAATAAAGTTGCTAAAAAGCAATTTGAAGGCAAGCCATGGATGAGTTCAGCAGATTGCTTTTGGCCCATGGGTGTACGTCTGCTTATTGTCTACTCTAAATCCTTCATTTTACTCAGAAGGAAGCCAAGACCACAGAAGCAAGGCCTCAAAACTGTGCATGCACCATTCCCGGCTGCCCAGCTATGGGACCCCTGCACTCTGCTAATGGCATTATAATGAGACAAAACAAATGCAAATGAAGGCAAGAGTAATTAAAGGTAGAGCTGAGCTTGGTCTAATTGGCTCCACTTGGGGGAAGTAAAGCGCTCTTTTGGAGGGATTGGGCCCCCAAAACAATGAGATTATGAGGAAAAAGTCGGAGAGAAATGGAAGGGTAATGAGGAGCCTGGCAAGGTGACAAGTTTGGGGTATAGCACGTATCTAAGATGCCTCCCAGTAACTCGGGTCAAGTGCACCCAAGTAGCGCATCACATGGCTCGAGTCCACATCCTTGCCTGTTCTGCTCACTGGCTTCCAGGTACTCCCTTCTCCAGGACCCAGGTTACTGTCTCTACCCTGTCACCCAGTCTGTGAGCTCCACAGTGGTAGATACTGTGTCATTCACTCGTCTCAGGACATCCATGATCTGGCCCACTACTCAAAGGCTGGGCACCTTGGACAAAGTGCTTGACAATGAGGATGACAACAATCTGACACTCACACAGTGGATGGCAGGGACTTTAATCCAAGCAGTCTGGCCCTACTATATGCTCTCGATGGCCTTTTTAAGCTTCCGTTTCTCCTCATGTAATGTGGGGATGATAACAGTACCGACCTCACAGGAAGGGTGCCTATCAAGCAGCCAGCATAGGGCCTGGCATATGGTGCTCAATCCATATTATCAATTATAAGGTACTTAATGAATTCATTCATTCATTCGTTCGTTTGTTCGTTCGTTCATTCATTCATTCGGTAAACATTAACCGATCACCTACCAGGTGTCAGGTATTGGTTTTAGATGCTGGGTACACAACAGTATCAAAAACAAGTCAGTCCCTATTCTCACAAAACTTAAATCCTGGTAAGTGTTTTTTTAATATGTCAGTAAAGAAAGGAAAAAATAAAAATTTTTAAAGTATAAAATAGGTAGCAGCACTATAGACCTGGGAATGACGACTGGAGGAAACGATGGTGGGAAATCAGGGAGGGCTTCCTGGGGCAGTGACATCTGACTGCAAATCAGGGGTGTGCCAGGTCAACAGAAGATTCTAGACAAGAGTGAATAAAAGGCAGAAGGCGAGAAGGCGCTCCACAGAGAGGGTGAAGAGGCAGTGTATTTCTACTGAAGTGGAAAGAATGAAATTGAGGCCACAAACCAGTGAAATAACCCCAGACCAAGAGATGGGCTTTATCTCTTTACAGGATGTCTATTTTTCTCTTTAGTCCATGAAAAAAAAATTTTTTCGACAAGTCACTGTCAGCCGAGGTACAAGACATCATTGCCCACTCAAGCAAAGCAAAATGACCAATTGCTTTATGAAAGCTGTAATTAGAAACTTAAAACAGAGCAGTTTTCAGAACCAAAGTGGCATTTAACAAAACAGGCCACCTGTCAGCTTCCAAAAAGCAGAGAAGTTGAACACCCAGAGAGACGCTGATTGACAAACTGTACGACAACAAGCACAATGCCAAGACAGCCCTAGAAAGTAGTGATGACAATAATAAATATGTGCCTGGCCTAGGCCTCCAGGGAGAGAGCCAAAGTGCCCCAAGGGCTCCTGTTCTGTTTCTGGGTCTGTGTGCCCTCCCTAACAGTAAAAGGGAAATGAACGAAACTCATGAGTCGATACTTGGTGTTCCCAGACAACTGCGTTTGCGATGACTTAGGAGAGGAAAGCATCTTGCAGCTTTAGCAAATACATGATCCCTTATGGAATCGTCAGGAAGACAGTCACTTCTAAAACCACGGACTGGATCCTCAGCGATGTATCTTTGATGACACTTTTCCCAGTAGTGATGGCACTAAAGGGTGGCTTAGGGGGATTTCAGAAACCGCCCCCACCCCTCCCACAAAATTTCCATTAGCCTCACCCTCTGCAAAGCCAGCTTGGGCAGGGGCTGCTGGCTACCTATCCGATAGTCAATTGTCCCTCCTTCTTTATGTGCCAATTAAGCAACCACATTTCCCAGCTTTCTTTGCAATTAGGGGAGGCCCAAGAGCTATCATTAAGAGTTATTGGGGGAGAGGAGGGTCCTGAAAATCTCCTTAAAGAAAGCTTATTATCCTTAAAGCTTTAAATCCTTATAGAATTCATTTGTGAAATGCACTCTCTGCCCTTCCTAATTTCTGCTTCTACCCTCCTGAAATACAGATGTGATGGCTGGAACACCAGCCACCAACTAGGTACCATGAGGAAAGCATAAAGATAAAAAGCCATTTACTAAAGATAGTAGAGCAAAAAAATAAAAAAAGCAGCCTGAGTTCTCAACAATAATAAAAGCATCACACTAGCCCTGGACTAGACTACATACTTCTGGATTTGTTAGATTAAAAAAACAAACAAACAAACAAACACCTTATAAAAGTCATTGTTACTACTTGGGTTTGCTTTTTTAATCAACCAAATCTAGTCTACCTGATACACTAGCCCAAATAAACATACAAATTCAGTAAAAACAAAGTACATGCTATGCAGATGCAGCCTCAAGACAAGGCCTCCAACCCCCTTCCCAACTAAAACACCAAACCTCTCCTACACAAAAGTCCTGGAGCTCCCAGCGTCTCCCATGTCACCCCAGCTGCGTGGTCATCTGTGTTTTTGCCGCCCACCATCCTCTCTTCTCACGTCAGAATCCATCCTACTTCTAGGGGCCCGCCCCTCTCTCAGTCTCAACCCAGTCTGTTTGGATGGGGCTGCTCCTACCTCAGCCCCCTCCAGACACCAACACGTGAGCCTGGCTTGGCCCTCCAGAGTTCTAACCTGCCACCCACCCCCTAAGTCCCCAGGATTAGCTAAAGCAAGGCATGCCACCCAAGCTGGGCCTATCGGAGTTAATCTGGAAACATCTGTGGGTACAATCAGTAAGGACACCTTCAACAGCACTCAGAACTTTTAATACTCTTTATTAATCTAAAATAAATATGGAAAAGCACCTGTTAATTCTGGGTGCTGAATACATTGGGGGTGATCAGTACATTACTCCCTGGACTTTTCCAGTAAATTCTAATTTAAAAAAAAAAAATCAGAGCATGGGCCACTGTCCCTGGAACGTCTTCCTGGGGCTACCAGTACTGAGTGCTGAGTAACATACCAAGGCTACATGTTCGGATATTTATTTAAGGTCAGGACACTAGCTAATCACACAAATGTTGTTTTACAGGATAATGAATTACAAAGCTTTCAGAGAGGTTTACTCTACAATTATGACCGTAATTATTCACCTACTTGCAGAATTTATTATTCAGGTGTTCTGCTAATGTGCCTTGACCTTCCACACCCTGGAGGCCCTTCAGAATGTATCTCCAATCCAAAATGACTTCAATAATTGCCTCGTGCTTTATAATGCCATCCCTTTGAAACTTCAAATAATTCTGTAAAGTCAACATTATTATCTCTACTCTTCAGATGAAAATATTGAAGCTCTGAGGTAAAAACTTATTCTACGAATTTGTAGCTAGCAAATGACAGAGCTGAAGTTCAACCCAGACCCCCGCCACGCCGACTGGAAAGCCTGTGCCTGTCTGTTGCCTCCATGCTCTGCGATCCCTTCTTCGAGCTCCTTCCCTTCTTCACGGAAGAAGAAAGAAATGCCAATTGTACTCCTTGCCTACACACAGCACTGCTACTGAGAAACGGTAAGGTTTCCACCGAGGCTGATGACCAGTTCGGAGTCCCTCCTGCTCTGACCTGGCCCCCCGTATGGCTGATGGCACAAAATTTAGATTTCAGTCATGCAGGGAGAAGAGGGGAATGGAGTGGATTTGTCTCGAGATAAAGGGTAGATGGTGACCAGTCGACACAGGCGGGCATCTCTTGGTTAGCTGTCACACACCACCGCTGAGGTGGTATATAGATGTGGGTGGTAGCTTTGGCTTGGCCTCTTTCTAGGCGGATGACTGTATGCTTAATTTCATGTGTCAACATGGCTGGGTCACTGGATATTTGGTCAAACACTAGTCTAAATGTCTCTATGAAGGTGTTTTTTATATGTGATTAACATTTAAACCAGTAGACTTTGAGTAAAGCAAATTACCCACCGTAATGTGGGTGGGCCTCATCCAATCCGCTACAGGACTGAAGACAAAAGACTGAAGTCCCCAGAAGAGAAAATGCTGCCTGGGACTCAAGTTGTAACATCAGCTTTTCCCCGGTCTCCAGCTTGCTGACCTGCCCGGCAGAATTCAGAGTTCCCAGCCTCCACAACGGCACGAGCCAATTCCTTAAACTCGATCGAATCTTTCTAAATACATAGACAGATATAGATGTAAATGATAGAGCTATATGCGTGTGCACATATGTATGTAAATGTCCATATGTACACATGTGTGTACATGGTTGGGGGCAGGGGAGGTGTTGCAGGAAAACCAGAAACACCTTTCAGAAAAAGGGAAGGTACAACGTGGTCTCTTCATCCCAATTAATGACCGACAAGAAAATCAGTTACTTCCAACAGATACATATTTGCCAGATTCTTCCTACTGTAGACGCTTACAAGCTACAGGGCATTCCTTCCAAGACTCAAGAGACTCACAAACTCGCGACCGCCCATCCCCACAGAATCGAGCTTCTCAACCGTCCTGCCCTATTTTCTGGGAACCCAGGGAAACCAAGCTTCCTAACTGAAAGCATGAAGCACGTGCAGTGTGGAACAGGGGATCACTGAGCCTGCCACATGCGGGCAGAGACGCGACACGCAAGAGAGGTTGATAACTTCCTATTTTTTTTTTAATTCTTTTGTTTCTTAGAGTAAACTTTTAAAATTGCTCTCAAGCCTCCCCCATTTGTCAAGTTCCTCTCTCCCTGTATCTCCTGATTATTCTGAATGCCACCAGCAACAGGCCATTTCTTCTCCTACTGTCCCTGAGCCTACAGCAGATTAATTAAATGGAGATGCTGACAAGAGCTGCAGCCTTAAAATCCATCGCTACGGAATAGGACTCTGGTGGCCAGGACAGATGACAACAGTGGAGTCTACCTAATGAGAGGGACGGTGGGAGGAAGAGCCCCACGACACGGCAACAGACACTGAGTATTCAGAAAGACAAATCCCAGAGAAATAAGAGCCCTTCACGAGGACGGGATGGACTCCATATCCAATACAGAGCCAGTTGTTTGTCATGGAGCATATGAGCTATCGAAACTCAATTCAAGCTTGAATATAGAGGCAGGGGAGGTTAGTGCAATTATTGTTCTTATTAACAAGAAATTCAAGGTTGGACTGTCACATCAGGCACAGCTGGATTCAGGGGCTTGAAGGACCTCATCAAAACTCAGTTCCTCCTCGCTTCTCAGCTCAGCTCCTCTGTGTGTGATGGCCTCATTCTCAGCCTCCACATGGAGACAAGATAATTTCCCCAGCCTTCCAGGCCCAACAGAAAGAAAGAACTCTTCTCAACAGCCTATTAGAGCCCTGAGACCCAGCTGGAGCTGGCCGGCTAAGGTCAAGTGCAGGGCGAAGGGTGGAGGCCCACCTATGTCACAGGACTGATACTGAGTGAGGATGCTGGTCAAATGAGAAATGGACCGAGTGGGACCTGACACGATGGGGGGACACATATGTCTACTCTGCACAGGCAGATGAAGGAGTCAACTCAAGCCACATGACAAGGGCAGACCCATGTCTTTCTGGAATTATGTTCTCCTGGTAGGAGAATCTCTTCCTTAGTATGAAAAGCAAGCTCTGATTTATAGGCAAATGCTCCTTCAGAAGAGCCCATGAGAAGCCCAGCACCTAGCAAGGTTCTGTTCAGCAACAAAGACCTTCATAAGAATGTCCTCCCGTGGGACATGCAGAGAAACCAGCCACCCCAGCTGCACACATGACCACTGACCACATCCAAAAACTGATGCCAAGGGTCCACTGAACAGTGGGGCCACAACTGTACAGCCCTGGGGGCTTCACCTCTAACGTCCAGAGCAGGCTGTGACAGGAACCATCTACCAGGACTGGTACCAGTGACCCCGGGGTGGGACAAATAGGGACCAAGGCAAGGATTTCCCCTGCTTGACCAGACAAGCATACCATGCACAGGTGTGGGAGAGACACAGGAAAGGAAGGGGAGGGGGGCTTTCCTGTTCCAGGTGAGGCTGCAAATCAAAGGCCACAGGTCTCCTCTGAGGTCCCCAATTTGTCCACTGGGGAACCTCTGACCAAAAACCCAACTTTCAAAAAACATCAACCTTCCAACCACAAGCTCCACGAGACAATGACAAAGACGATGCATCAATGACAAAGTTAATACCTCAATTTAAGTGAAGTTATGTTAACTTCCTATCGCTGCTGTAACAAACTGCCACAGATTTGGGGCCTTAAAACAATACAGATTTATTGTCTTACAGTTGAGGAGGTCACAGGTCACAGATGGCCTTTACAAGCTAAAATCAAGGTGTCGGCAGGGCCGCACCCCTTCTACAGGCTCAAGGGAAGAATCCATCTCCTTGCCCTTTCCATTTTTTGGAGGATATCCACATTCCTTCGCTTGCGGACCCCTCCTTCATTTCCAAAGTGCACCACTCCATCCTCTGTTGCTGTTGTCACCGCTTCTCCCTAACCCTCCCGCCTACCTCTTAAAAGGGCCCTTGTGATTACACGACGGTTATCTGGATAAACCAGAATAATTTCCCCATCTCAGGATCCTCGACTTAATCACACCTGAAAAGTCCCTTTTGCCATGGGAGGTGGTACATTCAGATTCTGGGGACTGTGACACAGACGTCTTTGGCGGACCACTATTCTGTGTACCATAGCATTTTCTACCCAGACTCTGACTCAAGCATGTTATCTGAATTTTATCACTCAACATTTAGTCTTCATGACAATGACCGGTGAAGTATATACTGTTTTAATCCTAATTTTATGATTGTAGGGAGGAGCTGTAAGAGGTAAAGTGAGATGGTAAAAGTACTAATAATATTAACTGCCAACATTTATTGATTGGCTACTACATATCAGATATTATTCTAAGTGCATTCCAGGTACCAATCGGGCTGGCCCAGGAGCAATTTAGTAGACTCACAACAGTCATGCTGTAGCAAAACCGTGGAGAGAAGAGGCATACAGCACCACCTCATTTGAAAAACTGATCATTTTTCTATCTACCTGCATTTCTGATTAATATTAATAATAGCTAAAGTTTTCTCAGTACTTACTCTATGGTAGGCATTATGCTAAGATGTCCATGGGGACTGCCTCATGAGGTAGGTGCTGTCAACTAACCCTACTTTACTGATGAGAAACTCAGGTACAGAGAGATTAAGGAACTTAACCAGAGCTGGGGTTGGAAGCCGGGCAGCCTCAGTCCAGAGCTCTATTCTCCACCACTGCAGCGTTCTGTCGCTTCCGCCCGCGGCCTGATGCGACATAATCATGCTGCAAGGTTCACTACCTTGTAACTATCTCCAGACTCTAGACATAAAACTCCCTAAGTACACAAATTGATATGACTGTTGCTAATAATCTAGCGAGTAAGTCTTACAATGTTAGTTAAGCAAGAATATACAGCAGGGTTTTCCGTCTAATTAATTTTCCAGAATCCTGTTTTTCTAATTCAACATCACACATTGAGTGTCTACTACGTGCCCGGCTCAGGGGTGATGAAGACGCAAGGCTTGGCCCTCTCCCCACCCCGGCTCAGTCTCCCCCTTACCTTCAGCAGTTTGGCCTTCTCTTTTCAGCATCTGGACAGCTCCTACATATTTCTTCAGCTGGACTTTGAGAACCTCATTTTCCCTGCAGGTACAAGAATGTTAAAAAATATTTTTTTTTAATTGGCAATTTAGAACCAAGGTGGAGTGGGGGGAGGGGCAGTCTGTGTAAAGAAAAATATGCAATGTGCATCTTATAAATATTAATGTATTTTCAATATCTTCAATGGAAAAAACGGTGAAGGGCACATGTGCAGAATGCCTTCAAGAACTGTTCTTTCATGATGGAAATAAGCTAACTGCTCCTAGTGGCCACAAATTCAGGATGATGACATTTGCTGTGCTCAGGTTATATGAATCTATCCATCTGTTAGGTGTGTATTCTGGACCTGTAATATTCTCTCCATTTCAGAAGCACGTACCAAGGACTGTATTCAACCTGGGCAATACTCTTAATATTTTTATTAACCGCTACACGGACTGAATATTCAGTTTGCCAGGCATCACATCAAGTCTTTAGGTATCTCATTTAATCCTTCCAAGGTATGATCACAACACTCATTTCACAGACAAGGAGACATAAAGAGGAGAAACGGTTAACCAGGTTCACATCCACCCCCACATACGACTGTGCTGTGAAACACGGATCTCGGGCCATGACAAAACCCCACTCTGCTGAGCCCACTCCCCAGGTACTACTCTGGCTAAGGAAGACCATGTGGGGACTGGGAAGGAAGACTACAGTTTGTTGAGTATTTATGACCTAGCTCGGACTTTACACATGTGACCTCATTGAATCAAGTATGCATTTGTTTATTTATCCATTGAATCAAGCATGCATTTGTTTATTTATACTCGGTTCCCAAGGCACAGAAGAGCTTTGAAGGTCTTAAGATTTGGACTTGGTTTCTTACCACCCCAGAGAGAGGTGCCGCTTCCATATTTCCTGTTTCTGCCCCGCCCCTCAAAGGTTTCAAGCCTGAGTGCCTTTAAACAAGCTAGAGTACTTCCTCACAATGAAAAGAGCTCTATGACTGGGGTTCTTTGATGATTACGAAAATACATTTAAAACTGAAAAGACTCATTGCAAAATACTCAATTAGAAAACATTTAAGAGGGCCTAATAATCAGCTGAAAATCCAACAGCTTGAAATAAACCCAACGTTTTTATAGCTATCCTGTCATACCTCTCCCTAGGCACGCATGCACACACACACCTAAATATAATTTCTGCGGATGAAACATCTTTCGCACTCCTTTAATTTTTTTTGCTTCGAGTCTTTTTTCCCTTGGTTAATGTTCCGCTCGCCCCTTCCCCACCACAATCAACATTAAAAGCTTCGTATGCACATTTCCTACCTTCCTCCACGCTAGTCACTACGAACCTGATACACTCAAATACTTTATAAAACCAGCTCATATTACAAATTTTTCTGCAACTGGATTTGTCTCATTTAACAATTCGCCACAGAAAGCTTCTAACTCGATCTGCTTATGGATGGGAATGGCCCATCTTGATAGGGATGTGCCACAATTTACTCAGTGGAAAAGCCTGAGACCACCCAGCGCTGGTTCTGTCGTCTGTTTGCAATGCATCTGACTGCGCCAGCCCGCAAAGACTGCGCTTTCTTTGTATTCTGCTTTTCTACACTACATTTTGGCAAAAAGAACATCCGCATCAACTGCAGACACTACCATATACTTAGGTGTCACCTGAGCACTCCACATTCATCTCCGCAGCTTTCGAGAGAGTAAAGCACAGCGCAGTCCCTTAATTATCACCCTCCTCCTAGACAGCCTGCCACAGATGTTTCTATAGGTGTCTGCACTTTCTCTGTCTGTGATATGAATAGCAAACATCTGAAGCTAAACAACTAACAAACAAGTCCTGAAAAGGTTTGTGGGAGGAAAAATATTCCCCAATGTACAAGGATTTACAGCTTGTTTTCTTGGGTTCCCTCAGCCAGAGTCTTGTCACTCATCCCAGCCTAGTTCTAATCTCCGCATGTGAATTCAAGTCACATATGATCTGAAAGCTAGGGAAAGCAAGCCATTTATGTGCATTTCTATGTGGCATAATTTAACAACGGTTCATGGCAGAACATTCCAAAGAGGTAAAACAAGCAGGTTCTTTTCAGCTGACAGACAGACGAGTCGTGTCAATGTTTGGCTGCCCCGTCTCCTCACAGTTGCTCACACCTCACAGGCCGACGCTCGGCTTCCTTGTTCATCTGTGACTGCAGCCAGCATTGAAAGGTTTCAAGCAGCTGATTTTCTTCTGGTTTGGATCTTTTAATCGCGTCTTAAGACTCTGAGTATCAGGCCTCAGAGATAAAAGCCAAGATTTTTCATATAAACCCGATTTCCATCAAAATGGTGAGAAGCCATGGAGAATATATCAAACCACTGGGGCTGGCACCTTTGGGAGCCATGAAGTCAACCTGGCCAAGCTCATATCAATGAACTTGCTTGCCTTTTGTGGGAAATGAACACTCTCAGGTCACTGGAACCACTTCCCAATGAATCTCAAACACCTGGAGGGCACACTGACTCCCTCAAAGAGGCAAGAGGCTCCTAACCCCACAAACAGGATGAGGCCCTTCTGGTTTTTAATTTTTATTTTGAAGTATCTATAGATTCGCATGAAGTTGCAAAGATCATACTAAGAGGTTGGTCGTGTGTACCCTCAGCCCGGTCTCCCCAGTGGCCACATCTTAAATCACTGTGGTGCCAGAGGAGGAGCGGGAGTCTGACGTGGGCATGCATGCGTGTGTGCGTGTGTGTTTCTATGGAGTCCATTATTTTAACTGCTGCTCATAACAGTCCTGTGCCACAGCGTGTCTCTTAAGATGGAACACAGACTTAAATGACCACAGCAGACAGGCCAGGCCAGTGAGGAAAGCAAACCAGCTGTAAGACAAGAGGGAACAGGGACCGGAGGCTTTGGCAAACTACAGAGTTCTTGCCCCAGCCAAAGGTATTTTTAGAAACAACACGTTAATGTCCCAAGAAAATAATTCCTAGACTCTGGGCAACTAATCTACAACCAGCTAACAGGACTTTAATTTATAGACAGAAGAACCATATAGAATTTCTCATTCTTATCATTACACAGACCTCTGTTATAATTATCAAATAAAAATGCCTTTTTATTTGACGCCTCATGAGACAACAGAATGGATCAACTAATTAAGCGTACTCTAACTATGAAAGGCCTCAGATCTGCAAAAGTGGCCGAAGCCCGCCCCAGCAGAGGCTTTCAGCCCTGCACAAGTCACACGTCAGGTGCTGTCACCTAAACAGGTGGGAGGCAAGATGAGCAGGGAAGTTTTGCCAGAGGCATGAATGGGAAATACGAATCAACAGCCTCAAGAACTGTATGCTTGTTGACTAAACAACTCCCTAGGAAACTATGCTCAGGAAATGACAAGGGGCAGAAGTCTCAAACATACACGAGGATGTTGTAAACGTATCAGAAAGAAACCGATTACGAAATAAACGTCTGATAGTGGAGGAGTGGGTAGATTATGGTGCATCCACCTATAAAAGGACACTACGGAGCCGTCAAAAGTCCGACGAATACGTGTGTCTACTAACATGGATGAACATTCACGATACGGCATTGCGTGATGGCGGCCGAGCACAAGAAAAGCACACTTACTATATCCCCTTCCATATGCTTATGCTATATATGTGCATTGGAAATATATACAGTACTTATTTCTAAATGATGGAATTAGGAGAATTTTTTTTTTTAATTTTCCGTCAAGACATTTTACTAGTGCTCTAGGAAAAATATATATTTAGAGTAGGTTAGAGCTACAAAAAAAACCAAAAACAAAAACCTACATCTAAGACTATTCTTAGTGGTGAAAGACTGCATGGTTTCCCAATAAGACTGAGCAAAAGTCAAGGAAATGCCCCCTCACCACTCCCAGTCAGCACAGGTTTCAGGGTTCTAACCAGAGAAATAAGACCAAAAAGGGATGCATGCAGAGAAAAACTGTCTCTATTGGCAGATGACAAAATTTTCTAGACAATCCCAAGAATCTACAAAAAGCTCCTAGAACTAATAAGTGAATTTTTCACAGTCAAATACAAAAACTAATTGTATTCTTATGCACTATCAGCAATGAACCACTGGAAAACAAAATTGTAAAAAGAATTCTTTGCCACTGTTTCAAAAGATGAAATATATAGGTATAAATCTAAGAAAACATGCAGGATTTGAATGCTGAAAACTATAAAATACTGCTGAAAGAAATTGAAGCAGAAGTAAACACATGAAAATAACAGGTTCATGGATTGGAAGACTCGAAATAGTTATGATGTCAATTAACAAATCAATCGATTTAATGCAAGCCCAGCAGGATTTTTTTGTAGCTAGAGACTAGCTGATTCTAAGATTCATATGGAAAGGAAGAGAAACTATAATAGCCAAAATCATTTTGAAAAAGCAGCACAAATTTGGAGGTCGTATGCTACCTAATTTTAAGACTATAAAGCTACAGCAACCAAGGAATGCAGTACAGGCGAAATGATAGACACAGACCAATAGAACAGAACAAAGAGTCCAGAAATAAACTCACAAATATGGCCAAGTAATTTCTGGCCAAGATACAAAGACAATTCAGGAGAAAGATTGTCTTTTCAACACATGGTCTTGGAATAACTGGACTTCCATGTGCAAAAAACTAAATTTCAACTAATACTTCATATCTTATACAAATATTAGCTCAAATTAGACCACAGATAAATGTAAAACAAAATTGAAAGAATTTCCATCTAAAACAAAACCAGAGGATATAAAATGGAAAATCTCACACATGTGCCCTCAGGACGACAAAAACTTAAAGAATAAGAGACCGATTTCCCATAAACACCAGATTTACAGAAAACTGGTACAACGGACCCCCCTGCAGCTTGCTACAGGTTTACATTTCCCAAACTGCAATTACTCTGCTATTCCCCAACAAATGCACCTTTCTGAGCATGTCTCAGTTTACCTCTTTGTTTAGGTCAACAAAACTATAAAACTTTTGAGGAAATTTTCATGCCTAAACTGGGGTTAGGTAAAGAGTTCCTAGGTATAACACCAAAAGCATGATCAGTAACAGAAAAAAGAATTATTAAATTGGATTTGCTCTGTCAAAATCATTGTGAAGAACATGAAAACACAAGCTACATACAGACTGGGGAAAAAATATTTATAAATCGTACAGACATATCTAAAATATGTAATGAATTATCAAAACAACCAAAAAAAAAAGACTAATAAAAAACGGTGAGGACAAAATATGTGAATAGACAATTCACTGAAGAAGATATACAAACAATAAATAAGCACATGAAATGATGCTAAACATCATTAGTCATTAAGGAAATGAAAACTAAAAAACACAGTGAGATTCTACTATAAACCTATTCGAATAGCCTAAAAAGTTTTAGTGACAATATTAAGTGCTGGGGAGAATGTGGAGGAGGTATGCAAAACAGTTCAGCCACTCTGGAAAATGGTATCACAGCTTTCTATAAAGTTAAATATATATTTGTCATATGACCCAACCACTTACTTCTGGGTATTTTTCCTGAAGAAATGAAAATTTGTTGTTTACACAAAAATCTGTACGTGAATGTTTATAGCAGCATTATTCATAAGCACCCAAAACTGGAAACAACTCAAATATCCTTTAACAGGTAAATGGTTAAACAAACTATGGTACATCACTACAAAGGAATACTGCTCATCAATAAGAAGAAATGCACTATTGATAAATGTAAAAACTTGGATCGAGTCTCAAAAACATTAGCTAAAGAAAGTAGTCGTGTAAAAGACATTGTAGAAAAGGAAAGCTATGAGGGTGGAGGAATGACCAGTGGGGGCCAAGTGTTAGGTGTCGGGGGAGGGTCTGGCCACAAAGGGGTGGCGGGAGAGGATTTCTAGAGGTGAAGCACCTTTCTGCATCGGATCGTGGTAGCAGGGTTACATTAACCTGCGTGTGTGTTAAAGCTTATGGAACCGTCCACCTAAAAAGTGAATGTCACTGTATATAAATTAAAACCAAAATCAGTTACTAAAAAAAAGAGTGAGTTAGAGGGGAGGAGAAGACAGGGCCGTTCCCCACTGGGCTCGTCTAGAAGACAATGCAGGAGGTATGTGCTTCTGACCAGGGGCCACGCACACGTGGCCGTGGCCCCACACACGCAGCTAAAGAAGACACCAGAGTAGGAAAACAATTACAGTAACAATGTCAGTTTCCGACAGAGCAGATTTGTTTCAGTATCTCTTTACTGTTCTCTTTTCCAAAATTGTTTTAAATTGTGATAGGATACTCGTAGTGCTGGAATACTCCCTAACAAAGTTTACTCTCATGACCATTTTTAAGTGTACATTTTAGCGGCATTACGTTTATTTACATTGTTGTGCAACCACTATCAACATCCATCTCTAGGAGTTTCTTCGTCTTGCAAAACTGAAACTCTATATCCATGAAACAATTCACCATTTCCGCCCCAGCTCCTGGCAACCTCCGGTCTACTTTCTGTCTCTATGGTTAACGTCCCTTTACTTTTAAGAAAGACGACTAGGCAAATGTTACTATAAACAGTGGTGCAGCTTTAAACGTGGCTTTGGGGAAGGGGGAGGCCCGTCACCAATTCAAAATTCAGTTTGAAACATGGCACCTACGACTCAGTGAGCCGTCTATAAGACGTCAGCAGAACGAGGCCAGTCGAGCCTGGCTTGCTCAGGCTGCTGTCGTACAGAGCTCTGCATTCCACAGCACGCCGTGCAAGTTCAGTGTCAGGAGCCTGAGGTCTCCTTCCCAAGATCCAGACTTAACTTCTGAATCAAAACCCAGCTTATACTCAATTCTGGCTGCACCTACTTTATTACATTTTAATTCTTTGAAAATTGATTGCTCACGTTTAAAGCCTTATAATCCATATGGAACAAAGCAGGGATGAATATAGCCAGACATTTGGATTTCACCTCTACCAAACACTGATGAGGCTAACCACAGCATCGGCCACTCCATTCTTCCTAGCCAGGTCGGGGCTGGAGAGTTTGCCACAAAAAGATATCGACTCATTCTCATTCATTCAGCAGGTCTTTTCTGAGAGCCAGACAATGACCTAGGTGCTAAGAATGCATCGTAAACAACAAGAAGAAGATTCCCCAGTCTTGCAGAATGCCATTTGTTTCCCTGTTTTTAATCTTCTTTTTCTGTTGGCATAGGTACAAAGTACACCACTTGAGAAGTAAAGTTAAGATTCCATTCTACCCTCTGAGCCAACAGGTCAGACCATCTCATCAGACCATCTCCCAGGAGGTGACCCAGCTCTGGTTCTTCGATATCCTCAGCTAGCTTTCTAGCGGTGTGCTGATGTGCCATTTGATTACAGACAGCTAAAAACATACGAAAAGGCACACCGAACAGTACGGTGCACCTCCACGTACCCACCACCCAGCTCTCCAACTCGCTGCCAGGCTCGTTTCTCTTCAATCCCCACCTACCCACACCCCTGACCCCTCGGACACAGGACATCGTCCATAAAAATTTCAGGATTTGCCTCTAAATAATGAGTCCTCTTTTAAACCTAATCCCCCAACCAGCGTCATACCTAAAAAATTAACTAAATAGCATCAAATATCCAATCAATGTTCCTAATTGTCTCTCTTTTTTTTTTTTTTTCCAGTTTGTTCAAATTAGTATCAGAACTTAAATTTTGGTCGGCTTTTACTGGAAAACACTGCATCTTTTATACATAAAAAGCCAAGAGAGGAAACAAGGTGTCCAGCTCTAGAGTTACACAAGTCTGGGTTCAAATACCAGTCTCACCCGCCCAGCGGTGGGCCACGGGCCAGCGGTCCTATGGCTTCTCTGAGCCAGGGGTCCACAGCTCCCCAGTGGGAGGGGAGGAAATGAGACTCGCAAGGTGGAGATGATTAGAGACAGTGAGTGTAAGGTGCATTAGTCAGTGCCCAGCACCCAGAGGCACTCGATAATTCCTCTTTTTCTTTAGAGATTTGAATTAGATTCGAATCACACAAAACGAGCTCAGGACATGGGCTTCTGCTTTAAACGTCTGCTTTCCCCCAGAAGCACAGAGTGTGTTCCTACAACCCACATGGTTCCCGAAAGTAGTTCTACTAACAAGATCAAAAAGCACCCACTGAACAAGAGCTGGGCGCAGGAGGCGTGAGGTTGCACGAGACAGACGAGGACCCTGACCTCCGGGGACGAGACACCCAGTGGGAGACCGACCAGCCTTGGGAACGAGACGCAGAGCAGAAGAGTCACTGGAGGAGGCAGCACAGGAAACCAGAAAACCCAGCACCAGACAACCTGCCAGCCCCTGGACGCCAGCTCGGCGGTGATGGTGGGGAGAGGTGCTGGTCGCAGCAGCAGCCGTAGAAATAACAGTGGTGGTGGCAGCTGCACCATCTAAACTCACAAAGCGCTCATGGTATCAAGCACTGTTCTGAAAGCTTCTGCGGGAGGTGGTCTCTAAAACGGCCCCCAGTGGCCTGAGCGTTCACAAGCGCGTGTAACGCCCAGCCCTGACTGCGGACTGTTACTCTGCCTCTAACAGCAGAAGTGATGCACTGCCACTTCCGAGCTCAGTGATAAAAAGACGATGACACCCATCTCTCTCCCTTCTCTCTCTGGTCACCAGCTGCCCTGTAATGAGGACGCCTGGGCAGCTGGTGGAGAGGCCCACCCCGCAAGGAACGAGGTCTGCCGGCGGCCACATGCATGAGCTCGGAAGTGGATCCTCCAGGCCCAGTGGAGCCTTAAAATGACCACAGCTCCACCTAACAGCCCGACCACAACCTTGCAAGACACCCTGAGCGAGAGGCACCCAGCGAAGCCGTGTCTGGATCCTTGACCCTCAGAAACTGAGATGATGCATTGTCTTAATCTGTGGAATTTGTGGGTAATTCGTTATCAAATGAATGCAGTGCTACATGTATTAATTCGCTGAATGCTCACGACAACTCTATGAGGTACTGCGATCCTCAGTTTGGGCCTAGGGACAGAGGTAAAAACAACAGAGAGAACAAGTAACGTGCCCAAAGCAACTGGAGTCTCTGACCCTCAGTCCCTCATTGTCAAGCTGTAAGTCTAGCAGCCTGAGAGGCTTCGTGTCCAGCCAAGTGTGTGCGGAGCGGGTGTCTCGCTCTGCACCCCAGTTCACTCATCCGAATAATGAGAGAGTCCTGAGGACCCCACGAGACTGTGGCGGAAAGGACACAATTTATTCACCAAATCCTTCCCAGAGACCTACTATGTGCCAGGTATAGTTTAGGCAACAGAAGCGGAGGCGGTAACAGGAAAGCCCAGGCTTCCACCCTTCCGTAAGTGACACTCATAAAGGGCGGGTGCACAAACTGGCCGGCGAACAGACTTCCGATAACGAGGACTATAAAAGCTAAAAGCAAGCCAGACCTGCTGGGACAGTTAAAATCCAGGACGCTGACAGCAGAAATGCTGGCAAGGATGCGGAGCAAAAGGAGCTCGCATTTGCTGCTGGCGGGAGTACAGACGGTACGCCGCTTAGGAAGGCAGTCTCGCGGTTTTCCATAAAGCCGATCCTACTCTTATCATATGATCCGGCAGCCGTGTTCTCTGTTGCTATTTACCCAAAGGATCTGAAAACTTACGTCCACACAAAACCTTGCACGCAATCTTTAGCAGCTTTATTCGTAATGCCAAAATTTGGAAGCAATCAAGATGCCCTTCAATAGGTGAAAGGATAAACAAACTGGTCCGCCCAGACTATGGAACATTATTCAGTGATGAAAAGGAATGAGCTACAAAGCCATGAAAAGACGTGGAGGAAACAGAAATGCATATTGCTAAGTGAAAGAAGCCAATCTGAAACAGCTACATACTGTGTGACTACATGACATTCTGGCAAAGAGAGTAAAAAGGTTAGTGGGTACCAGGGGTTAGGAGGAAGATGAGTAGGTGGGACGTGAAGAATTTCCAGGGCAGTGAAACTAGTCTGTATGACACTATAATGGTGGACACATATCATTATACATTCATCCAAACCTACAGATTGTATAACACCAAGAATGAACCCTAAAGTAAACTATGGACTTTAATAATAACATATCGATATTGGCTCATCAATTGTAACGAACGTACCCCACCAATGCAAGATGCTAATAATAAGGGAAATTGGAGATGAGGGCAATGAAGGGGTATATAAGAACTCTGCACTTTCTGTCCATGTTATTATAAAAATAAAGCTGCTCCTTGAAAAGCTTATAAATTTAAAAGTAAATAAATAAGAAAAGGAAAAGAGATACGGAATAAGGGGGTATTTCAGGTCATCTGAGAAGGCCTTTCTGAAAGGTGACAGAGGCAAGACCTGAAGGAAGCGACGAAGTGCACCATGTGGCGGTGGTGGGGGAGTGGGATGGGCTCGCCTGGCGGTCTTGCGGAGTGTCTGTGGGGCCTGGGACTCAGCGTTTCCACCAAGGCCCCTGGGGATGCCGATATTGCCAGACCTCAGCCCACACTGTGGGTATGGAGGTTCTGGGCAAAGGAACAAGCCAGCGCCCGGCCCCAGGCTGGCCTGCGCCTGTTTCTGAAACTCGGAGAAGCCATGTAGGCTGGAGCAGCGCGGGGAATCCTGGGGGACCCTGGGCGCAGTACGAAGTGTGGACTTGATTCTAAGCCTGAAGGGCGGCCAGGGGAATGACATGCTATGTGGTAAAAACAAAAAGAGTGGGGAGTGGAAACAGACAGGTGTGCGGACCAGAGGGATCTATGATCACCCATCCAGGCAAGCAAGGACGATGGCCAGGACTGGGAGGGCTGGGGGTGGCAAAGGGACAGAAGTGTTCAGACATTCATCTGCAGGATTCCACAAGGCCTTGCCAACCCCCACCCTCCGCCTCAAATAAGTCTGCTGGCCACCCTGTCATTTTCTTTAAAAGCCTCAGGAAAGGAAGCAAATCATGGAGGAGGCGGCAAGTACCTCTCAGACAGCTTCCAATGACTGCAATAATTAATGTTTCGAAGTCACAGCAATTACGCCTGTCCCCCATGTCAGAATAAACAACTGGCAACCCCAGACAGCACCGCTCAAAGGATAATTACTCAAAACAAAACCACCACGACCCTGTGAAGTGCATTTGGTAATTCACGGGCATTAAAACACCACTGATGCACCTACAGGAATTTGCTTTCCTGGCCCGATGCTGGCACTAGGGTACCCCAGATCCACTGTCTCGCAGGTACCGAGTAGGCACTAACCGTGAACGCGCCTGACTACTGGAAGAACATGGCTAAGTGACCAGGCTATCCGAAAAAGTGACAACTGTCCCTAGCAGCCACCAACGAAAGGCAGAAGGGAGGAATAAATTGCCCGGCTTTGCGGTGTTTACAGCCACTCCTAAGAACTCGAGGTCAAGCTCACCGCAAAATAAAACACAGTCGAAGCTGAAAACTCATTTGTGTTCTTCAGTCTCCTCAGACCCCAGCTCCAGACCCACCACCTTTTCTGAGCCATTACAACCTCTCAGCCCATTGCTAGGATGAGCACAACATGTATTTTTACAATGTCTTTCACAGAATATTCCTGCATCTCCATCCCCTTTAATCTACACCATGACAATGATATTGGTAGTTAACACTGTCCAGCACTGACTGGGGGAGGAGGGGAGCAGGGTCAGCCAGGTTTTCTTGGAAAGTGACAAGTGACAGAGCTAGGATTCAAACCTGGGCAGTATACTCCAGAGTCGGAACCTGAGCACTCTCCTACAAGGCCTTTGTACTACAATAACCGATCAGAGATGGTCTGGGGAAATGAAACCCAGCCAGCCAGCCAGCAGCATCGGGCGGCAAGGGGTCAAGGTAGGAAATCAAAGATGCCTTTCAGGGCACCGCCCCAGGGCCATCGTGGGGAGCCTGCTCCAGGCTTTCCTGTACCCTCCCCTCTTGCAGCTGTCCAGGGCTCCCGGAGTGGCTCCCGGAGTGGCTCCGATGGCAGGCCAACACGGAACCCCACCCCCTCGCCAGGATTTGGCAATCAGCTCCTCACAGTCATCGCCGCAGCCAGGCTCTGACTCCTGTGCCTTGCTGAGGCTGATGTGACCCTCTGCCTGCAACTCCCCCATCACCCAGCTCCCTGGTGAACACCTCCAATTTTTGCAAGAGTCCTCGAAAGCCCTTCCTGCTAACCCATCTGGGGTTTGTGACCACTCCCTTTCTGCCCCCAGCATACCCCAGAGGAGCATCTCTCTCAAGAAGTCTGACACTTTAAGACCCCTGGCCTGTGCTCATCTCCCCAACTTAGACTGTGAAGCCTTGAGGAGAGCGGACAAATCTTATTTATCTCATTTTGGCCCATAACCATAAAGTATCACCACTGTCTGCACTTGACCAAATGAGGAAATGGAGGCTCGGCGGGGCCGGTGACTGGCCAAGGTCACCCGGGAGCAGAACTGGGATTGGTATCTGGGCAACTCGAAGTCCACACGCCCAAGCCTAGGCCAGGGCTCTTGCAGTGTGGCCAGGGGACACATGAACTCCTGGAATGGAACCAGCTGGAGGAGCCATTCAGGAAGCCAGTCTCCAGCCTCCTCTGACCCCCATTTCCTGACAGTTCAGTCCAAAACCTCTGGAGACCAGCTACATACGATGGTAGCAATGGCTTACGAGCCACAGAATAAAATCGAAATCCATGAATCCATAAATGAAAAAATGGAAGTCTAATGCATAATGAGATATTTACAAAGGCTCCGACTACCTTCCCACAAAATACTTAATTGCAAAGAAGGGAAAAGGTAACTTTGCAGTAGAGAAGGGGGCAGACACCCCCTTAATTAGGATCAAAGTTAACATGATCAGGAATGGAACAAACTGAAGCCGCACAGCACCTGCTAGGACGCACTGAGAAGAGTGTGCGCCACCTCTGTGACATTCCTGCCGACGATGCACATGCTGAATCAAACCACAAGGAAACATTAAGCCAACCAAACTGGGGGCCATTCTGCAAAATAAGCTGGCCTATAATCTTCAAAAATGTCAAGGTCACAGAAGTCAAGGAAACAGGCAACCTATTCCAGACTTAAAAAGAGAAACTATGACAATTAAATGCAACAAATCATTTTGGACTCGATCATAGTGCAAGAAAGGACACTGCAGGGGCAGTCGGTGAAGGCTGAATGTGAGGTGAGGACTAGATGGTAGAAATGTATCGATGTCACTTCCTGACTTTGCATTTTGTATGCAATTTTGAAGGAGAATGTTTTGCTTGCAGAAAACCACATACTAACACATTCGGGGGGAGAGTAAAAAGTAAAAAGCAGATTCTCAAGCCCTGCTGCAGAATTTATCAACGCACACTCCAGGGTGGGCCTGGACGCTGCATTCTAAACAAGCCAGCAGGACACTCACTTCCCAAGACCCACTCACTGCCCCGGGCTCTCCTGCCATATCCTGTCTTCCAATACTTTTCAGAAAACAGTAGCCTCCTCCCTGGCTCGGGAAATCTGACTACTTTCTTTCTTTCCAGCCATTTTCCCTAATAAGACAGGCCAAGGGCTGCCTAGAGACTCAAATTCCAGGATGTCTGCATTTCTCCTTTACTGTTCTCTGACTTGAGCTGTGTGGTGTCTCGTCTACACGCTGGATGGGGCGGGGGGGTGCGGGGCGCTATAAAAAGCTTGTTTGATGTTTAGTGCTCTCTCCCCTGTTCCCACCATTTCACTATATCCTTTATAAACCCATCTCATTAGCCACCTGGTAAATTCCACTCAGAGTGGCATGCTGGCCCCCACACTTCATACCCAGAGCCAGGAAAACAGCCCAAACGACTCCAGTAACTCACAAAGTAATTAATTGCAGGTGACACACACCCAGAATATCCTGAGCACAACAGGGAAAGCACAGGGTTCTAAACTTACCAGCCGGAATCATACTTGACTATCATTTCTCTCAAAACTCTTTCAAGTTAGTACTTGGGGCATTTATATACGAAGAAGGCAGCTCGCTTCAGTCTTGTGCCATTAAAAATGTTTGCTTTGAGGTCAGATAGGCTGGCTCTGCCTCTGTGTGACCTTGGGCAAGTCACTTAACCTCTCTGCACCCTGGTTTTATCACCTATAAAATGGGATGATAAAAGTACCTACTTCAGAAACTTCAGAGAGAATTAAAATAAGTGTGCACAGGTGTGTGCACGTAAATACAAATACATATAAAGTATCTGCCATACAGTTAGTACTAAACGTTTTATTATTACTAGTATTACTATTGTTGTTATCATTATTCATAAATTATAAACCAGGACTCCGTGGTCTTTGTATTCCAACTCGAAGATGTCTGTTCTCTCAAGGGAAGCGAAGGGCTAAGGAAGACCTTGAGTGGTGGGCAAATCGCCCCTGGAAGTATTTCCAGGTCAGGCATCCATACTGAGTCCTCTTCCCCAGCCTGTCCCCTGGCTAACTCGATGGAGCCCTGGATTTAACCTCACCTGCTCAGAAATCACTTGTCTGATTTCCCTAGGCTGGTTTAGATTCTTCTGGGTACATAGCAACCCCCACATTAACTGGAGTTGAGAGAGCCTCTCACCAACCTGGGCTTCCATGAGAGTCAGCTTGGGACACCCGAAGGTCCTCCACATGACAATGTAGCTTTGGGAAGAGTGAATGTCGATGATATTACTGCAGGAGAGCTAAGAATGGATATCCAAATAGACCAACCTCCCCAAAAGAGTAAGGATAGGCCAGAGGATATGAAATGGCAAATTGTTTCTTGATTTGCCCCCAAAAATGCACATGGCGTATGAGAGCGGAATACAGAAAGAGCAGAAGTGCAAGCCTGTCCTGGAGGTTTCAGAGTCACGGACCTCCAGGAGCCAGGCAGGAAACACAAAGGAGCGAAGCAGGCCGGGGAAATGCACGTCGGGCACTGGCTGAGGGGTGGAGGTCACGGGGCAGTCAGAGCACATGCCCTCCGAAGCGGGCATCCACGACTCAATACCAGGCACACGAGAGTGTGGCCCAGTGCTGCCAGGTCTTCTTCGAACTCTTCAAGAGCAGCTGGAGATCTGGATTTCTCTGTGAAGTGTTAATGTCTTAAAACGCTGATTTACGATTTCTTAAAACGTCTCACAGGCCAAAGAAAACACATCTGTAAGCAGAATTCTGCCGGGGGCCACCGAGTGCCACCTCTGCTCTTGACCTTAACTCTGGGTATCAAGCTTTGCCATCCGTAAGACCAGAAGTCTACTTGCTAGTGTCCCTTTATTAGGCCAAGAGGAAATAGATTTAAAATTCTTGAGCTCCTGTCGAAAACATATAACTTGAATCTAATCATGAGGAGAGAGCTGACAAACCGGAAGGGAGGGCTGTTCTACAAAGCAACTGGCCAGAAGAGGAATGCAAAAAAGCCAAGGGCATGGAAATCAAAGAAGCCATGGAAGCGGTCCAGACCAAAGGACATTAAAGAGTTGGGATAAATCAATGCAGTGCTTCATTCTGGCCTAGATCCTGGGGCAGGCAAAGAAAATGGCCATAAAGGGCTTAATTGGCACAATTGGTGAAATATGAATATGGGCTGCACTTTACATAATAACACTGCATCAGTGTTAAGTCTCCCGGATTTTATCGTGACACTGCAGTTCGTAACAAAGCGCCCTTGTTTTAGGAAATACAAGTACTTAAGGGGAAGATGTCGTGATGTTTACAACTAACTCTTAAATGGATCGGGAAAAACATTTATCTGGGTATATATAGGTAAATCCATCTCAAATACGGCAAAATACTAATAATTGGTGAACCTAACTGAAGAGTACATGGGAGTTCTTTTACCATTATTGTAATTCTTTGGCAAATTTAAGATTATTTGAAAATAAAGTTTTTTGTTTGCTCAAAAGAAATCCTTTATAAAGAAAGGTTCCCAGCCAACAAAAATATGGGTTTATAATCACAGCCCACACAGCAGGGTTGAAAGGGTTACTGAATAGCTCCTTGCTGGCACTGAAAAGCCCAGAAAATTTGCTCAGTAAATATAAATACAGCATATTAAATATTAAACGCTATCTGGAATAACAAGGCCCAGCCACTACTATTACTGTGATAAATATTATGGTTCGGAGGGATGCAGTCCACAAAATCTGCCTGCCTCTTTTGTGGGAATGCCGGCAGGACCACTGAGACAGAGTAAGCGGGGTCTGGGGATGAGGGGGCGCAGTCACTATTATCTGCAACCTGCCCGTGAGAAAAGAGGGGAAAGGTCTAGAACGGATCTCATTCTTTCGAAGAGGTGGTGTGGTGCCTGAGATTCTGATCTGCTGTTGAGAAGCTGTTGTTCCTGAGAAACACAGCCCACATCTAAATAGCAAGCTGAAAACTCAATTTGGCTGTTGAACAAGTCACAATAGTCTCATCAAATCCCAGCCTCCTGAGACCACAGGCAGAAAGCGTGGACTATGAATAAAGCCAAAATAAAAAGGTAACAACAGAATACAACGATGGAGGCCAAGCAGCAGAGAGAAAAAGACAGAGGTTACTGAAGGGGGGATATAACACTCATCCCCAAGGAAGGTCCGGCCTGCAGACCCTCAGAGCAGTGAGTGTGAGCACATGTGTGTCCGTCTGATGTGGCTTTTTGATCAGACGCAAATAATTACAAAGCAAGGTATCTCCCTTAAAGATCTAGGTTTCCAGCTTCTCTTGAAAAAGCCAAATGCCTAACCACAAGGCCCACATGTCATTGCGGTTGTCACAGCGGGCGCTGAGTAGCCTCCCCCGCCCCCGAAGGACAAGTCCTTTCAAGTGCCCTGAAGACGCCCAGTCCCTTTTCTCTCGTGGGTGGTCTGCTTTATTCACCTTCATTACCCACCTGGCCCCTGTAGGATTTCCAGCTTCAGACTCCCTACTGACACTTGACAAATTTCAGAGACAGCTGTGGGATGGAAACTTCAGGGTCATAGCAAGGACCTGACATAAAATTAGGTGGCTTACAGTTCAGCGATCACAACAAAATTGTCATTTGCTTGCTCACATAAGCACATTTGCTTTGATGCTGATCGGGTCAGTGCCCAAATATACATGGATTCCAGGAAGTTGACCAGGCATGGTGGGTTTGAAGACCAGGAGGGAGCTGGAGGCAGTTGTTATAAAGGTGAATTAAAACTCCCGGACTAAGGCTACCAGCAGGAAAATCTAGGAGGCCCAAATCTGCGTCGCTTTTATTTGTAAGATGGCTGTTTCTAAACCATGAGCTCCTTAAAAACAGGAACTCAGCCCTGCCTGTTCTCTGTATCCCCAAATCCGGCAGAGTGCATGGCACAGAACTCAGGCTCAAGGGCGGTCTGATGCCAAAACAAGCAAAGGTAATTCATAAGCCTGGTTTGGGAATTGAATCTAAGAGGGGAAATGGCTTAGGAATAATTAGGGAATTGTGATTATGGACTGTGTGTTAGATACTATGGAATTACTGTCCATTTTCTCCAGCACGGTAATAATATTGTAATGGAGGGTACCACCCTTACTCCTGAGAGATGAATATAGAAGGTTTTAGCGGTAAAAAATCATAATGTCTAAAGCAACTTACGAATAGTACATAAAAAAATGTATGTATAAATATATATTTACATATATAGGTGTATGTGTTTATTCATTTGTTTATTAAGAAAAAACGTGGATATGAAAAAAATGCAAAAAATATGAACAACTGGTGAATCCAGGTGAAGGGTTTTTTGTTGGTGTGCCCAAATTCATTGTGCTAGTCTTGCACCTTTTCTGTAGGTTTAAAATTTTTCAAAATAAAAACTTAGGGAATTTCTTTAAAAATAAGAAATGTTCGATGAATAAATAAATCCACAATAAATCCATAAGCAAGGCTCAAAATGATATTTCTATACCCCACTGAGGGTGGACAAATGAAGCCACTCAGACTGGGGCAACCAGCTGGGGGCTGCTGCCACCTGGGTTCCTCTGGCAGCCCCAATGGCGGAAGCAATTACTGTCTAGGCCCCCAGGAGCTCTCCATGGTACCCGGCTGGGAAGCTCTGCTCTGAATGAATGGAGGCTGTTAGGAGCCAGCAGAGTAATCATGAATGTGAAGCAAAATCAGCTCTGATCCACAGTAATCAATCATCCTATTACCAGCTGACTGTTCACCTTTGATTTCACCCTCACTGGTAGCTTCTGCTTTTGTGCTTTGGCTGGTGGGACTATTATTACAGGGGAAATTTATTAGTATTATTTGAAATGCCTGTTTAGAGAGAGATTTTGGAAAGACAGTAGCAATGCTAACGGAAGTTTTTTTAACCTACTTAAATATGTGTGTGTGTTGCAATTAGCAAAACCAAAAACCTATAGAGAATATAACAATCAGTCAACAGCCATGACACCCTGAACATGCCCAATCTCGTCTGATCTCGGAAGCTAAGCAGGGTCGGGCCTGGTTAGTACTTGGATGGTAGACCACCTAGGAAGACCTGGTGCTGTAGGCACTAAAAAAAAGAATATAACAAAGCTAGGTGACGAGGTAGCCCCACAAACCCCAAAATATAACCAGTAAGGACAAACCAATAGCCACAAGGTCTGTACGGTATCGGCATTTGTGTAGGAGAATGCAGAAGGCACAGGGTGTCTAATGAGATATCCTGAAGAAAGCACCTGCAAATCACCAACAGGCACTCCCAGGAAAGGAGAGCATGGTGGGCCAAGTTAAGATGTACAATAAAACTATCGACGAGTGCAAGGGACCCACAGTAAAGGTGAAGGGACTAAAGCAGGGTGGCTTCCATTTATTCTCAAAACTGATCCACTAGGACAAGGCCCCACAATGAGAGAAAAAAAAAAAAAACTACTGGAGAGGAATCCTAATTTAGCAGTACAGAGACACTAGAGGTGAAGGAAAGAAAAGACCTAGATAAAAGTAGAGGAGGGATACAATGGCAGGAAGTGTGACAAAACAGGTTGCCATAAACCTGATTACTACATGAAAACAACTTGGCGGTGTCGGGGGGTGCGGGGGAGCCTCAACCCCACCTCCCTCTAAAAGTTTGGTGTTGTGACTACACATAAACAAGAGCAAAAAGGAAGTATCCAGATAAAATCCCATACGGAGTTAGAAGAACATAAAGAACAAGTAGAATATACCTGCAGATGATGAAGGTATGCCAGAAACAGCCACGCGCTTGTAACCTTCCATTTCAAACTGAGCCAGAAGACAATACAGACATAATGCAAGACGCGAAAGAACAACATGAACCAGAATTAGAAAAACTCAGTAAAGAGGTGACAAAACTTAGAAAGGTTAAAGAAAAAAATTCAGAAATGAAGACCAAACTAAGAGGAATACCTAGAAGGTGAAAAGAATAAGCTTTAAAAAACCTAAAAGGAAACAAAGAGATGAGAGAGAGAGAGAAAGAAGAGAAGAGAAGACAGACACTTGAAAGTGACAAATATTAAAACAGGCAAATAAGATCTAACATACAGAAAACAGAAGCTTCTCGGGAGGAAAACCAAAGGGAAGGAACAGATACAAAACAACAATTCGAAAAAACTTTGTTGAAAGAAAAAAATTTGGAATTACATATGGAAAGAGCACACTATGTGCCTGGGAATACTAATTCTGAATGACTGACACCAAGATGCATTCTAGTAGAATTACTGAACTTCAGAGAAAGAGAAGCACTCCTTTGGGCAAGTGACTTCTAAGGAAAAGAAAATGAGATGATCATCCAACTTTGACGGCAATGCTTCCCTAAAATGTAGACATACTCAAGATACTCAAAAACACGTGATCTAAGGATTTAAATCTACCAAATTGATTTTCAAGTATTAAGAGCACAAACTACTAACAGCACTTAAGAACTACTGAGAATATTGTCCCCATGAGCTCCCCCTGCAGAATCAGAGAATAAGCTTGAGACAGTCGAGAGGACAAGCAAGACAGCAACAGAACTAGTGGAAAACGTACATAAACTTACAGAACTAAGACGGATTAAAGGGAATTAGTAAAGTCGGTTTTGGCTATCCTCTCAGGTAACGTCGCTAAAAAATGAGTACTTCACAGGAAGGAGGAGAATAGGGAAAGCATACATGCAAATTTTTTTATCTGTTATCGGCAGTCACAGTGTGGCAGTAGTGCTGGTGGTATCCTGAGACTTAAGAGATTATCTGCACACGGGACTATATACAGATATATACACAAACATCTTTTTTTTTTTTTAAGATAAAATACCTTATTCATACTGCTATTTCCAACTCAAATTCATTATTACAGAGTCTTTTACTTAACCTCTTTTATATTGCATTTGTATATGCCTTCCTCTTCACACAAAGTACGTCAAGGTTGCAAAGGATAATAGAATTAGCATGTACCATAATAATTCATGTGCTTCATACCACAACATGTACACAATAGACCCAGAATAACGATTCTGCTACAGTAGAAACTCAAGTCCATTTGTCCATTTACCTAAGTATGCTCCATCCACTTTACACATGTTTATAGAATTACACAATTGTGCAAAGAAAACGAGACACCATTCGAATTAATCTAAACTTTACGAACTCTGTCTGATGACTCAGATATTATTTCGGGGTCCATAAAAACAGACGACCACCATCACGAAGCAAAGGGGAGGGTGAAAGGGAAAGGACCCCCACGGTCTACAGATGACCCTTCAACAACACGGGTTTCAACTGTGCGGGTCCACTTACAGCACTTACAGGCAGATTTTTTTTTTTTTTTTTTTTTTGCAATTGACCAGCACAGTTCAAACCCATGTTGTTTAAGGGTCAAGACCAGAGTTGGGAATCACACGCAGAGGGCCAACTGTAAGTATATGCAAATTTTCAACTGTGCAGGAGGTCTGCAGCCCTAACCCCCGTGTTGTTCAAGGGTCAACTGCACACCGGAAAGTCGTGTTTCGACTCATCTCTGGCGAATCTGAGTCCCTACCATGCTCCTCGCTACAATAAAGAGACAAAAAGGCCTTTAAACAAGCCTCCGAATTGTTCAGGGTTCCGTATTGTTTCCAGGACTATGGGCCTCCTTCCTTAGGAGGTTTGGCCTTTTGTGGTCCTGGGCTGATTTAAAGGTTGACCAAAGCCAGGATGCTTTGTGGAATCTTGGGACCAAGGACAATGACAGAGGTAGCTTCAGTCTGAAATGACCACAACTCAAGCCTCCCATCTCTTCCCACCACCAGTAACAGCTCACACCTTCCCACACAATAACTACTCAGACTGTGGCAGAGGGACCAGAGGAGTCACCCACCACCAAGGCCGGGCCCAGTAACCAGGCGATGCTCGTCCTGAGAGGCCCCCTCACGTCGCCCCCTCTGGAGCTTGTGGAATTGTGGAACCTCTGGCTTGACATTTCCTGCCCTTGGTCCGCTCCCCAAGTCCAACGAATACTAATCAGATGAAAACTACAATGACACAAATCCTATATTAGCAATGGGGGGAATGGCGGGGACAGTAAAGTCTAAGATAAAGGGGACTGTGGGTTATCGCTGGATGGCTGTGTTGGACAGCTAGAGAGAAGCTACAGGAGAGAGGGGAGGCCAAACCCGGGCTCGCGGGGTCCTCCTGACAAGAACGTGAGCTCCATGGAGACACAAGTCCATCTGACTGGGACACGGCCAAATCCCCGGTGTTGAAACTACCTCCTTATCTTGCACACGGCAGGCCCTCAGCGAATACTGGTACACTGAATGAATGAATGTTACATATGAAGCCCCAGATAAAAAATTCATTCATTCACTTTTTAAATGAGAAAAGAAAATAATTGAGCACTGTAATTGTACTAAAAACCAATTGCATTCTTCAGGTGGGTGAATTATCTGATGTCAATTGTATCTCAGGAAAGTTGTTAAAAAATAAAAAGAATTGAGCGTCTGATACATACCAGGCACCAAGACAAGCACGGGGGATATGAGAGGACGTGAGCAAGTCTGCCTCTCCAGAAGATGAATGTATCCTTCATTAAGACCCCATGCAGACTGATAGCCCCACCAAGAAAGAAAAACCACAAGGACAGTCGTGAGGGGCCTAGTCACATTTGTGATTATTAAAATGGAATCATAAAATCATCAAGTTTGTATCACATGCAAGAAGATCCAGCCCGACTCCACTCCTACCCTCATTTTACAGCTGAGCAAACTGAGGCTGAGCAGGAAAGCAGCTGGCCACTGGCCACGCCCACAGAGAGGCAAAACTGAGATGAAAACCCACGCGGCCTGACCTCAGAACCAGGGTGTTTTCCCCTACGCCGCACCGCTTTGGTCGTAAGTCCTGGGAAGATGGCTGCCTCCAGCACTGACAAAGCAAGTCTCCGAAACCAGGATCCTGCAGGGACGACGAGCATCAGCATGCGGACAATCGTTAGGGAGCAGGGCTCAGGCAGAGCCCGCCCCTTCCACAACTCACGCCAGAACAACACGTGTACACAGAATATGTAATTCTGGGATACACACTATCCCCATTTTACAGAAAAGGAAACTGAGGCACGAAAAGGAAACTGAGGCACGAAAAGATGAATTCGCTTGCCCCAGGTATTCACACGGCTAATAAGCGCTGGACGCAGGATTTGAGCTTGTACCTGTCAAAAGCTGGGAGGAGAGACCTCAGTTAACTGTGTGTTCAGCTCCTAGGGCCGCCATAACCAATATCACAGGCTGGGTGGCTCAAACGATTGAAATTTATTTCACACAGTTCTGGAAGCTGGAAGGCCAAGACCACGCTGCAGGAGGTTTGGACTCTCCCGAGGCCTCTCTCCTTGGCTTACGGAAGACCGCCTTCTCGGCGTGTCCTCTCCTGGTCTCTCCCATGTGCGCACATTCCCAGTGTCACTTCCTGTTCTCATTATAATAACATCCAGCACAACGGCCCAGGGCCCCACTCTCATGACCTCATCTAACCTTAGTTACCTCCTGACAGACCCTATCTCCAAACACAGTCACATCGGGGGTTAGGGCTTCAGCATACACGTTGGGGAAAACATAACTGAGTCCATAACAAAGTGACCCACTTCTGACAGGAGGCCAACGCCTGCTGCGAATTTTTAAGAGGCGGTAAAATGCAGCATAGTAACAGATAAGTAACAATTTAGATAATCCCTGAACATCGACCCTAAAAATAAAATAATCCCCAAGTGATTAGTCCCAAGCCAAACTCCCTTTAGAAGTTACCTAAGCAGTAAATGAAATATAATTAATTTTTGTCGGACCTCTCAGGAGAGGACACTAAGCTCTGTACTAACCCTCCTACCTCAGGGACAAAAGAATTAAGATTTTAAAAGCATTAACAATACTCTGAATTTATAGAACCATTTTCCTCCCCCAAAAACCCAAAGAGCAAAACCACCAAACACAAAATCTCCTTAAATATGCTGTTTATTACTAAGAGAGAGAATTTAGCAACTTTCGAATGAGCCACCCAACACAGATTGCATTTTCATATCATTCTATAACCTCCTAATCTTTTTATTATTCATTTATAAAACACCGACAGCATGACTGCAGAGAAAATAAACCTATTCCTTCAGTTTTTAAATGAGCTTGGAGAATTCTTTTGTGCTGCTTCAAATGCTGCCTTGAAAGTTGGTGACCGCCACATGAGGGGGTTTGTCTGTCATCGTTAAAGTCCTCTTCCAGCCCCGCTCAGGTCAACTCAAGCTAATGCTGCTGTGGAGCTGGCTAAAAGCCAACGCTAAATCTCTCTCCCTCCCTGTCCACTGATGGCGAACACCGGCAGCAATAACTAGACTCTCTCGCCCTTTCCTTTGAACAGAGGTCAAGGCTGAAAATCTCAAGTGACTTATCCTGCCAAGATGGAGCCGCCTCCTTGCCCTTACTTTCAGCAGTCGGAGTGGTCACAGGATAAGTGGGGGTCATTTGCTCTCTTGATGGGCTACAGCCCTGAACTCACTCCTCCATCCCTCCCACACGGTTATTTCGGCAGCTCAGGAGCACGCTGTGGGTGGCTGCTGTGCAGTAGCAACGGGGCACCCAGGCGGCTGCTGACCTGCGCTCTGCAGTAGGAGAAGGGTGCTGGCAGGAGCCTGCCGTTCCAGATAATGACTTCGAGCTCATCAGATTTGTTTTTGCTGAACTGTCAATAAGCAGCAGAGGGGCGATGACATGAGACATGAGAGAGGAAACATCTCGGCAGGCATCACACAAGTTGCAACGATAAGGAGGGCTTCCCCATAGGCTCTCATCGGCTCCAGGAGCAGGTGTTTGGCTCCTGGTTGGCGGAGAAGCATCTCCTGATACGCATGCAGAGAAAGATGCATGTCACAGTGGAACAGGGCTAGAGTTTGAAACCAGAAGACCCAGATGCATGACCTACCTCAGCACCGGACCACTTACCAGCTATGTCAGGGGTCGGCAAACTGCAGCCCACAGACCAAATCCAGCCACCACCTGTTCTTGTAAATAAAGTTTTATTGATACATAGCCACAATCATTCATTGATGTGTCATCTGTGGCTGCTTTCATACCACAATGGCAGAGTTGAGTAGCTGTAACAGAGACCATATGGCCCACAAAGCCAAAACTAGTTACTATCTGGTCTACAGAAAAAGTTTGCCAACCTATGTGCCCTGAGATATGTCATACAAGCTACTTCGTATCTATGAATCTCAGCATCCATTCCCCTTAAACTGAGAATTGCATGGCCGTCTCTCCTTTCTATCTCAAAGGGTTATAAAAATCAAATTCATTATTATAACATCACATAAATGACGATGACAATTCCCTGAGCCCTTAATATCTGCCATCCCTTAATATAAGCGCTTTGCTTAGATTACTTAATTTAACCCTTACGACAACCTTATGAGGAACGTACAATTATGAATCCATTTTTCAGGAGGATACTGAGGCTCAGAGAAGTGAAGGATGTTGACCAAGATGACATCTCTAGTAAACACTGCAGCTGGAGTTCAAGCCAAGTTCCTAATGCATCCACCATCCTCTTCCTGTGTCAGCCTGGGGGACGAAGGTGCTGGAGGTGTTGACACCCAGAGCAGTGAAATGACAGATCTTAGCCCCACACAGCCACCGTGACACGCTCTGGCCTGTCTTCAAGCTTTCCCTCCAGCCTTGCCCCCTCTTTCCTTCTATCCCCTCCCTCTCAAAATTGCCAAGAAGAGTTGCCACCTTCAGTTATTTTTAAAAACCTCCAGAGCCTTTTTCTCCTCAGCAGGTAAGAAAAGCCAAACAATATAAGAGCCATTTTGCATTTCGTACTTATGTAACACTGCGCATTTTTAATTAAGAAAAACAAAAACAAAAACCTCTAAATCTGTGAGAACAGCACTTCTAGAATAAAGATTCAAAGTTTTTAGTGTAATTTAGGGAAAAAAAAAAAAGTATGCCCAGAATAATGACACCAACAAAAAGCTGGAATGTCCACTATGAACATGACAGTTTACCAAGTCAGGATTCTCATTTGATCGTCATGAAAAGACCATGAGGTAGGTGGGCTTGGTGTTCATTGAAAACTGAGCCCCAGAAAGGCCAAGAGACTTGCCTGAAGGCACACAGCTGGTAATTAAAACTAAGTCCTTGAATTAAAGCTGAGAATTAAAACTAAGTCCTTGGCCATGTCATGAGTTGGGGACACAGGAGACATTAGAAGCTGATGTCAAAAGTAAATTCCTCTAACAGTATTAGGGAAACATGAATTTGACCCAAATGCTGCATTAAGCCTATAAGTAAGGCTCCCTACCCTTTCGGCCAGGAGGAATTTCTCTACTCTTCATTTCAGAGACCTGCAACCTGGGATTCTGTGGCTGTGGGCACTTGCCAAGGTTTCGGGGTGGAGGGAACTCTTCTATTTTTGGTCATCCCATTTGTCTTCCTTCTGGAAATCGCCCTTCATGAGATACGGGTGGGCCTGTCAATCGCATGGCCCCACCCTCCCTAGCAGGGGCAGGCCCGTCCTGGAACTGATGAGCCAGGCCAGGGAAGGCTCTCGAGGTCCTCAGGGAGAGGAACGGAGATGCTCACTTCGCTGAGATCCTGCCCTGCAGGAAGAACAAACGCCTGCCACTGCCCAAGGTCATGTTCCCTGCCTCTAGAGAAAGCCCACCTGAGCATGACATTAGCCCGGAAAGAAAGTGCAGGGGAAAGACTCAGAGGCCGGAAACTTCATGACCGGTCTGGATCCAGATCTATCAGAAACCTACACCATCCCTTCGGATTTCCAGTTACATTAACCGATATATTCCTCATTTTTTGCTTCTGTTTGTGTTAAATAAACTAATCTGCGTTGGGACTTTTTTATTTGCAACCCAAAGAATCCTCACCCACGTTGTTTCCCCTACAGCGGCCATTCCTAGAGCACATCCACAGATGACAGAGGAGGCAACAGCCCTGAACTACACTCACCTCCTCTGCAAAGACAGAAACTACACAGAGTCTGCAACCCAGCCAGAGCCCGAGCTGGGGGCCCCACCTGGCCTCAGTAGTCTGTTTTAAACAGCACAGGTTCAAGGTGAGAGAGTCTACCAACGCCACTCAAAAAAATCCCATGCTTTGGGGAAGACATATCAAAACCAGACACATACTGCTACCTGATGCAGGACGATCTCAGGATGGAAGGAACTGTGAGAGCTTGCTTCCCTCCCTTTTTATAAATTTCAGCCTTCCAGAAAGGCTTAGTGATGTACCAGCAGCCCCCAGGCTGGCTTCGAGTTGATGCTCTTAGTTATTACACGAAGGTGATGCGGGCGGCTTCCTGAAATCCCCACTCAACAGGAGGGGTAACATGATTCAGTAGGAACCCCTCAGCTTGTCAGAGGGCCCCCGCCAACCAGGGAGGGGTATCAGAAGTCTCCTACAGGGTCCGTCAGGAACTACAGAAGGAACTGCAGACCACCGACAGGAACCCTGGCCCTGGGGAAAGATCTCACTAGCTGTCCTCCGAGCAGCCAAGTCCTCTAAGATATAAAACTCACACCACCTTCCCAAGACTCCAAATGCACCAGCCACGATTTTTCTCCTGGGCTCCACGGCTGTAAATATAACCCACCACTGTCGATCTGGAGAGCAGTGCCTCCGAGGCACTGCAAACAGTCGAGTCCCCAGCTGGCGTCGCCATCAGTGCACACACGCGTACCCCACATACGTCATCCACAGAATCCTGGCCACCACCCTCCACAGCTCCTCCTTTGTAGCCACCCCATCTTGTGGAGCCCACCTCCCAAGGTCCTCCCAGAGTGCCCTTCTGCACCCCGCCCGTGCCCCTCCAGGTCATCCCTTCTGACCTCCTGGATCGCCTCCACCCTCTCCTCAGTGGCCTCCCTGCCTCCACTCTGGTGCCACTTCAGCCCTTTCTCCCCACAGCAGAGCAGCCTGTACAAGGACAAAGGCCTGCTGCGCGTACACGCACACTGAACCGTAAGCGGTCGAGGCAACATGCCACAGTCACTCTAGCCTCTGGGCGCTCTCTTTATGTGGCCCGTGTACCTGAGACGCCCTCCCTCACCTGCTATACCAAAAGTGCAGATGTGCACACACACGCCTACACACAAGGACACATGGGCACACACCCACACACAAGTACATACTCACATACAAGCAGAGACCTGCACACGAGGACACATGGGTACATAAGCGCAC
>NW_006435763.1:2139435-2141474 GCF_000325575.1 Pteropus alecto | reverse complement strand
GGAAGTCCTCAGTATGTTGCCGAGACCCCTGAGTGCCACACACGGGACAGCAGCAGGGTGAGGCACCTTCTCACCTCCACTTTACGGCTGAGGAGACCGATTCCCACAGAGTGAAGGGACCTCCCAATGTAACAGAGAGGACAAATCGGGCCAGGCTCTGCCCCGTGGGCATCACTCCAGTGCTCCCAAGCACTACACAGGCCACCCTGCTCTCCCAGGAGCCATCGCACGTGCTCGAGTGTCAGAAGTCACCGAGGCCCGGGTCCCTCCGCTCCCGCGCCACCACCTTCACTGGCCTTCTCTCTCAGACCCAGGGACTCGCCGCAGCTCCTCCACCGTGGACATCGGGCATGGGCTGTGCCCACCATCTGGGGCGCTGTTCTCAGTCAGGGGCAATTTCAGCCCCAGGGGACACTGAACAACACTGAAGACGGTTTTGGTTGTCGTGACTAAGGGAGTTGCTCCTGGCATCTAGTGGGTAGAGGCAGAGATGCTGCTGACCATCCTCCAGCGCATGAGACAGCGCCACGACAAAGAATTACAGCCCCACGCATCCGTTGGCCTGAGACTGAGAAACCCAGCTCCAGACTGTAAGCCCCAGAGGAGAGAGCCCATCTACCTTCTTCTCCGCTTCTCCTAGTGCCTCTGCACTGAGGGGACTCGCATCTTTAAAAAATGAATGAATAAATTCCTCTCGGTGCCCACTGTGCTCTCCCGCTCCCAAGGCAGGTCCATGTGTCCTGCCCAAAGGTGAAGCCACACCACCAAGGTCCCTCAGGTAGGAGGCAGCAGAGGCTTGACCCAGCCCAGGCCCAGACGCTCCCAAGCCTGTGCCCAACGACAAGTCACACAGGGCCTCCTGGGATGGTTTCTAGGAAGAAATGTCTCAGAGGGTTCCAGAGACAGGTGATCGATGCCACAGCGGGGTCTCACGGGCCTGTGGACAGACCTGTCGGCCTCGCTTGCGCTTTGAGCTCGCAGGGCGCTGCCCTGCTGCAAACAGTCGAGTCCCCAGCTGGCGTCGCCATCAGTGCACACACGCGTACCCCACATACGTCATCCACAGAATCCTGGCCACCACCCTCCACAGCTCCTCCTTTGTAGCCACCCCATCTTGTGGAGCCCACCTCCCAAGGTCCTCCCAGAGTGCCCTTCTGCACCCCGCCCGTGCCCCTCCAGGTCATCCCTTCTGACCTCCTGGATCGCCTCCACCCTCTCCTCAGTGGCCTCCCTGCCTCCACTCTGGTGCCACTTGCTGTCCAAGAGCATCGACACTGGACAACACTCATGATGAGGATGACAGCGAAGGTGACTGACACTGACAAGGAGAGACAGCCAGGTGAGTTTCAGCCCTTTCTCCCCACAGCAGAGCAGCCTGTACGAGGACAAAGGCCCGCCGCGCGCACACGCACGCTGAACCGTAAGCGGTCGAGGCTACATGCCACCATCACTCTAGCCTCTGGGCACTCTCTTTATGTGGCCCGTGTACCTGAGACGCCCTCCCTCACCTGCTATACCAAGAGTGCAGATGTGCACACACACGCCTACATGCAAGGACACATGGGCACACACCCACACACAAGTACATACTCACATACAAGCAGAGACCTGCACACGAGGACACATGGGTACATAAGCGCACACGGCACACACTCACAAACGAGTACACATCCGCTTACAAGCACATGCCCACATATGGGCATGCACTTGCACACAGGTACAAACCCACACAAAAGTGCACACTGCGCCCTCCATCCCCCACCCACTTCTCCACATGACTCTCATCCCCTCGAGTTCCGGTCAATGAGGTGTCACATGGCCCGAAGCTGTCCCCAAGCCCTGGGCATATCGTGAGCTCCCATGACACTGCACGTGCCCCACCGCGCCACTCGCCAGCCATGACGTGGACACAGAGGAAGTACTCAGTATGTGGCCGAGACCACTGAGTGCCACACACAGGACAGCAGTGGGGTGAGGCACCTTCTCACCTCCACTTTACAGCTGAGGAGACCGATTCCCACAGAGTGAAGGGACCGACC
>NW_006435763.1:2136948-2138621 GCF_000325575.1 Pteropus alecto | reverse complement strand
CGGCCTCGCTCACTTGCGCTTTGAGCTCGCAGGGCGCTGCCCTGCTGTCCAAGAGCATCGACACTGGACAACACTCATGATGAGGATGACAGACGGCGAAGGTGACGCTGACAAGGAGAGACAGCCAGGTGAGCCCAGGGAAGAATGAGCCATTTCAAGAACTCTACTTGGTGCACAGAGGCTCCATGACGTCTGACACCTGGACAGTCTGCATGACCAGACAGGTGACACCATAGTCACCTCTCTGCAAGTGATTCATGGGCTTCCACAGTAGAGCTCAGACAAGGACCACTGGGTGAATCTAACTCTGGGCCAGCCAACCAGCTGGTACAATCCCAGGCCACTGGAATCTGGTTTCTCAAGAGACAATGAGACAGAGGAAAACAACATAGCACCTTTACTTCCAAATAAGGACAATGACCTAGCCAGCTGAGGAAGGCAGTTTTCCTGGCTCAGCCAGCAAAGTTAAGACTTCACAACAGGGTCCCCCAAAACATCAAACATTCCCTTGGAAGCAAAAGAGACGGGTGCAGAGCAAGAGCCATGCAGGGGTTGTAAGACTGTCCCTCCCTGTGCCACCACCACTGCTGACCAACCCCCACGGAGACCCACGCAGCAACCCAGAGGGTACACGGAAGCATTTTCATTTTCAAAGTAGGGCTTGAGTTGTTTTGCAAAATAAAGGTATCAATAAATAGCTCAAACAGACCAGTGACTAGTTACCGTTATTAAACTCACGGAGTTCTGCTGGAGCGGGGATTCTCCGGAATCATTTAGTAAAATAGATATTCATAAATATATACATTCATATATATATGGAGTCCTAGTTTCAAACACACACTCACATATGCACACACACCACACTCTGATGCGTGAAGCTACTGGTGACAGTTCTCATGTGCATAGAAGGTCTCCGAGGAGAAGGGCGCCAAGGATTCTCAGACTTGCCACGAGTTGTGGCTAGCCAACAATTTACCCTGTCCTGGTCCCCTGACAGAGAGCAGTCATCTGGGAAGTAGGTGGGGAAAGGATGTGGCGATAAGGTGATCCAAATGACCTAATCAGCTCCTACCAAACTGAGTGCCACACTCCTCTGCCCCTAGCACTCAAGTCTTGCCTGGTCGCCAGAGTTAGCCTACGATGCCTCGAGCCTCGGCAGGAGGGGGCTCCTCAGGTAGAGCGCTGTCCCTTACCGTCATCATCAGCTGGCTGGCTCCTCCAGCCTCAAGGCCCAGCTTAGCAGCCTCCTCTGACCCCCACACCGTGGCAGGCTGGTTTCCTCCTGTGTGCTCCCATGGCACCCCCTGAGCACAGGGCGCCCCCCCATGCAGCACCCGGCACTCCATTCTGGCTCCCATTTGTCTCTCCCGCTAGACTGGCTGCTCTTTAAGAACAAGCACCGAGCCTATTCACCTCTGCATTTCCAGTGCTCTGCTCAGTGCTTGGCACACAGTAGGTGCTCAATAAACATTTGTTGCATTAATGAATTAGAGTACCTATGTGGTTGAACCTCCAAACCACCTTTTTAACCATAAGCCATGTCTATACTACTGCTCCTACTAGTACTACTACCAATAGATGATATTGATGGAATATTTACCATGTGTTAATGCACTATGTTAAGCATGTTATATAATTCTCCAAAAATTCTCCCAACAATCTTCTAACGTAGC
>NW_006435763.1:2130316-2136189 GCF_000325575.1 Pteropus alecto | reverse complement strand
TGCACACGAGGACACATGGGTACATAAGCGCACACGGCACACACTCACAAACGAGTACACATCCGCTTACAAGCACATGCCCACATATGGGCATGCACTTGCACACAGGTACAAACCCACACAAAAGTGCACACTGCGCCCTCCATCCCCCACCCACTTCTCCACATGACTCTCATCCCCTCGAGTTCCGGTCAATGAGGTGTCACATGGCCCGAAGCTGTCCCCAAGCCCTGGGCATATCGTGAGCTCCCATGACACTGCACGTGCCCCACCGCGCCACTCGCCAGCCATGACGTGGACACAGAGGAAGTACTCAGTATGTGGCCGAGACCACTGAGTGCCACACACAGGACAGCAGTGGGGTGAGGCACCTTCTCACCTCCACTTTACAGCTGAGGAGACCGATTCCCACAGAGTGAAGGGACCTCCCAATGTAACAGAGAGGACAAATCGGGCCAGGCTCTGCCCCGTGGGCATCACTCCAGTGCTCCCAAGCACTACACAGGCCACCCTGCTCTCCCAGGAGCCATCGCACATCCACACTCTGATGCGTGAAGCTACTGGTGACAGTTCTCATGTGCATAGAAGGTCTCCGAGGAGAAGGGCGCCAAGGATTCTCAGACTTGCCACGAGTTGTGGCTAGCCAACAATTTACCCTGTCCTGGTCCCCTGACAGAGAGCAGTCATCTGGGAAGTAGGTGGGGAAAGGATGTGGCGATAAGGTGATCCAAATGACCTAATCAGCTCCTACCAAACTGAGTGCCACACTCCTCTGCCCCTAGCACTCAAGTCTTGCCTGGTCGCCAGAGTTAGCCTACGATGCCTCGAGCCTCGGCAGGAGGGGGCTCCTCAGGTAGAGCGCTGTCCCTCACCGTCATCATCAGCTGGCTGGCTCCTCCAGCCTCAAGGCCCAGCTTAGCAGCCTCCTCTGACCCCCACACCGTGGCAGGCTGGTTTCCTCCTGTGTGCTCCCATGGCACCCCCTGAGCACAGGGCGCCCCCCCAACCCAGCACGCAGCACCCGGCACTCCATTCTGGCTCCCATTTGTCTCTCCCGCTAGACTGGCTGCTCTTTAAGAACAAGCACCGAGCCTATTCACCTCTGCATTTCCAGTGCTCTGCTCAGTGCTTGGCACACAGTAGGTGCTCAATAAACATTTGTTGCATTAATGAATTAGAGTACCTATGTGGTTGAACCTCCAAACCACCTTTTTAACCATAAGCCATGTCTATACTACTGCTCCTACTAGTACTACTACCAATAGATGATATTGATGGAATATTTACCATGTGTTAATGCACTATGTTAAGCATGTTATATAATTCTCCAAAAATTCTCCCAACGACCCTCTAAAGTAGCCCTACTTCATGGGGGGCAGGGAGGGAGGTGTGAACACATGTGCTCCAGAGAGGTTAGGCAAGAAGCCCGAGGTCACAACGGCTCCGGTGTGCAGAGCTGGCTGACTCTGGGCAGTCTGGCTCAAGACCCAAAGTCTTAACCATTACTGTGCCAGGCTTGTGCATATGGCATCACCTATGGACCATTCCCAAGCTTTTTACTACATCCTATGGCACCTAATGTTTCCTTAATATTTTTCTTTAAATTGACTCACTTTTTTACATCATCTTGTCGTAAGCAAAAGAATCTGAAAAGTCACATATTTGATGTGTTATACTGTTTTCTAAAATAAATAAATGCAATGATGGATATCCATCTGTGTAGCGAGAAAAACCATCCTATTTCCCAGACGTGGAAACAGCCCGGCCCTGCAGCACCTCCTCTGGCCGTCCCGAGCACAGGCTAGCCCATTCTCTCCTGAGGCCTAGAACTGGATTCGGAAGACATTTACTGAATCTCATCAGCGCAGTGTGCACTGGGCAATTGGGGGGTGGGGAGGAGGAAATACACACACGAACAGGAAATGTCTTGGGGGACAGCTCGTGATTTTGCTGTCGGCGCAAACATTTCCTCCATACCTATTTCCCCCCAGGGGTCTTACCCGGAAGCTGACCTGTCCACCCACCTCCCCTCCAGAGGTGGTGTGTACTTCAGAGCTGGCACATCAGGCCGTCACTCTTCCCAACAGTAGAAACTGTCTCAGGACTGGGCACACATCTGGCCCCTGTATGAGCCAATGAGCATCAAGCCTAAATCTTTTGACTACTGAGAGCCCAGATGCTCTGTCTGGCCCATGGGACATAAAACTGAGAAGATGGGAGGTCTGGAGCTGCTGTGGCCATGACGTGCCTGCTAGTGGAAACTCAAGGAACGAGGCCCGCACAGAGAGGGGAACAGAGGTAAACTCTGGGTCCAGCCACACCTGAAACCAGAGTCTACTCAGGTCATGTGAGCCCATGAATCCCCTTTCTGCTTCAGTCAATCTGCACTGGGTTTTCTGACGCCTAACCATCCAGAGCCCAACACAGCCTCTCCAGAAATGCTCAGGGAATCAGAGTTTACTTTTAATATTTGAATGATAAAAATAGGCCTAGAAAAGCAGGCTGATAAAAACTATTTAGCTGAGTAAGCATTCAGAAACTGAAGGATCAAAAATTTTGACTACATATATCACTCTTCCCTTTCTTTAAGCGTGAGTTGACCGAAAATGAAAAACGACAGCCAAGTTTTCTTTTGCCGCTAAATCAATGAATGGCTCGACAAGCCATGTATGTGCCACCTAATAACTAAAAAGCACAACGCAATAAGGGACAAAGGTGTTTGCAGACGCGGTGTCACCCAAGCGACTCTCTGCTTCGGATCGATTACCTAGAAAAAGCGTGTTTGCAAGACCGAGTGATAATGATGCCAAAGCCAAAACGCGGGCCTGTTCTATTCAGACTCGCTTCTGCGTGAAGCCAGCTATTTCCCACTTGACGAGAAGGGAATGTCTCTCCCAAAGTTCTGATAAGCATTCCTTATCTGTCCCTCAAAAGGCTGAAAACACAACGAATGCTTGATTCATTCATATGGCGGCAATGCAAATTCAAGAACAGTCGTGGGAGCAGTGAGTCAAAGAAGCAGGAATAAACACACTCCATATGAATTTCACTGCCCAAAATAAGACAATCCCATGATTAAAAACAAGCCAAGTGCTCAGACTGCTCGTACCGCTTTCAAGTGCCAGCCCATTTTGAAGTGAGAAGTTCAAAAAAATATTATCGACCAAAAAAAGAACACACTCGTAAACAGAACTAAATCTTCTGTAAGTTGTAACGCCGGGCCGGAAGGAAAAACGTAGCAGCTAAACGTCTAAAAGCCTTAAACCTACACGATCAGGGATTCTCAAGTGCATTTTATCAATCCACAGTACCTATCAATTCATTATTGCACGGGTTTTCTTAAACTGGCATAACCAGCATCCTATTCAGCAGAAAACTCCATTAACTAGAAATACTGTTTCCCAAACTCCTAAAAGTGGCCTCTACGAAGGGGCTCCTGCTGGCCTCACCAGCCTAATTTTGAACCTCACTCCCCTTCACACGATCTGCTTTTTGACCATTCTTAACACATTTTACACTCATCCTCACCTCAGGGCCTTTGCATATGCTCTTCTAAATGGAACAGTCTGCCCCATCCTTCCTTCTTCTCATCCTTCCAATCTCTGCTCCTCTGTGCCCCACCGAAATGCCTTCCTAACTACAAAAACAGCTGCTCCTCCCCACAGGTGCCCACCAGCCTCGCATCAACCATCTTTTACTGTCTTCTCTGTACTTACGCTACCTGAAATCTGATTTTTCATTTCCTGTTGTCTCTCTCTCCTCCTCACCCCACCAGAATGTCCAAATCTGAACACGTCTTCTCCCACCCACACCTGCTCATCCTTCTGCACCAAAGAATGATACTGCCATCCATCAAGAAACAGAGTCTGTATCAGCCTACATCCATCCTCTCCCACACCAAGTGCCAAGGCAGGGAATAGGAATACTGTTTCCCAAACTCCTAAAAGTGGCCTCTACAAAGAGGCTCCTGCTGGCCTCACCGGCCTAATTTTGAACCTAATTTTGAAAGGCAGGGAATAGACCCAGGCCCTGACTGAACATGAAATTCAGCTTTAACAAATATCCATCCCCTGGAGACCTAGCCCCAGACCAAGACCCACTCTTGGCCAAGAAGCTTCTAAATGGTTTCCCTGTCTCCTGCTACCAGCCCCTCCAACCCAACCTCCACACTGTTCTAAATGAAAACGTTTCTCTAATCACAGTAATTCTTCGATTCAGCCTCCTCCTGTGGCCCTCCACTGCCTACAGGACAATGACCACGCCACAAAGACGTACGCAGGCCCCCCATGGTCTGGCCTCTGTGCTCCCCTCTGACACCTTGGGCTACAGAGTCGAGTCTCTCGAAAACACCATTGTTTTCCACCCTTCTCAAAAACCCTTACGCCCTGCGATGCCCCTGCCCCCATCCACCTACCAAACTTGTAATCATCCTTCAAGATGTGGCTCGAGGGTTCCTCCCCTTGCAGGCTAGTCTCCAACTCACCAGCGGAGTGAACCAATTCACCCGTGAGTGCCCATGCGGCCATTCCATCTATCGTCAGAACCAACTGATGTGTCGCACGAGAAAAACACACCGTCTGCCTTCTAGGGCCCCCAAGGACAGGGATTTTTGTCTCATTTTACCATCGCTACCACTGCCCGGCACAATGACTGACATGGAGCAGGCCTTTAGTAAGGGCTTGCATTCAGGGGACAAACTCTGCATGCCTCAGCCCACGTGACAGGCCCCTTTCAGAGCACTGGGGCCCAAAATAAACGAGACAAACAGGTTCTGGTGCTCAGATCTTTTGGTCTAGTTCAGGGTTCTCAAACTATGGCCCGCAGGCCAAATCTATTGTGTCACCTTTTTTTTTTTTTTTAATTGTTCTTTGAACACTTTATTGAGATGTAATTTTCCAACCACAAATTTTTGCTCTGCCTGTTTTTGTAAATAAAGTTTTTTTGGAACACGTACATGCCCGTTCATTTATTTATTCTCTGTGGCTATCTTCTTGCTCTGATGGCAGACTTCAGTGACTGCAACAGACCATACAGCCTGGTAAACCAGATATTTACTCTGGCCCTTTACGAAAAATGTTTGCTAACCCCTGGTCTACTAGGAGGGTGGGGATCCTGGACAAGGCCAGGAGGCCGACCAAGTAAAAGATGATTTCAGGGGTCGAAATGCTACAAAGAAAAAAATCATGGTCTGAGGATAGGAGCAGGAGGCTAGACAGACAAGGCGCCTCTAACAAGGTGACATCTGCACTGAGCGGGGTCGAAATGCTACAAAGAAAAAAATCATGGTCCTAGGATAGGAGCAGGAGGCTAGACAGACGAGGCGCCTCTAACGAGGTGACATCTGCACTGAGCCTCCGTAAAGAGCATTCCAAAAGGGGCACGACCACGTGCAAAGCCACAGAGCCAGACTAAGCCTAGCATCCCAGTCAGAGCCCAGCAGAAAACAGACGGCGCAGTCAAGGGGGGACCGTGGGGTCAGTGGAGAGAACCTAAAGAGGGCCAAGGTGAGGAGAAACTGGCACGGGATGGTGACGGGCTCGGACTGGCAATGGCAGAAAGCCACCGCCCCAGTCTTCCAGGAACCAAGGGGCAGGGGAGGCCACGGTTACTGGAACCCAGCACAACACAGGCAGACGCGGGAGGAGCTATGGCCTCCAGGACAGGCACACAGCCACTGCCAACCACAGGCCGGGGCGGGAGGGAGCTGAAGGAATAAACAAATGCCCCAATGTTGCCATCCTGCAGCCAGTGCCTCCCACTGACCAAACGGGCCAAACCCCAGCAGAAGTGGGAAACCAGTGACAGAGTCCATCGGGGCACTTCCTGGGGAGCAGAACAAGGCAGAAAAGAACGGCCAGTAACTCCAGAGGGAA
>NW_006435763.1:2080350-2130285 GCF_000325575.1 Pteropus alecto | reverse complement strand
ACACACACGTGAAGGACAGATGTGGCTGCAAGGGCCATCAGTGGGGTTGGTAATACCAACCTCATGGAGCGCTGGGAGGCGCCACATGTACTTACTCTTTGGGGAAAAGAAGTGTCATGCAAATGAAGGGTGAAATTATTACTACTGCCTCTCTGTCAAAAATGTAATCAGGTGTATGCTTAGATCACTTACAACGTGTCAGCAATCCTGGCTAGAATTAGGAAAGCAAGGAAGAGATGATCTGTGTATCTCAAAATTCCACGTGCATGAACTGCTCTCTGCACGAAAGCAGAAAGGAAAGCAACCAAGTTGCTACTGCTTCTGACCCGGAAGAGAAAGCCCAGCATCTTCCTCTCCTTGATGTTCTAATGAAAGAACAAGAACCAGGAAAACACGGGACACTAACACTTAGGTCACCAAGTCATGTTTTAAGTGTTCGATAAATGGCAGCTATTATTAAAATTTGATTTTATTTTGCTTAAAATCCCAATGTACTTTTTCCACCTTGTTATTGAGATATAATTCATAATTCCCTCTTTGAAAATGACTCATTCAGTAGTTTTTAGTAAATTCCAAGAGTATAAAACCACCACCACTGGTTCCAGGCCATTTTTTCACCTCAAAAAGAAACCCTGCACCCCTTAAGCACTCACTCCCCGGCCCTGCCACCCCGGCCTCTACTTCTGTCTACACATCTACCATTCTAGACATCACCTAGGCATGGAATCACATGAGAGCGCCGAGTTATCTTTAAATGCTCCAAGATCATTCCTCGGGCTATGACCCTTCAGAGCTGGTGGGCTGGTCAGCAGAGCGCACAAGCCCCTCTGCTATGTGACCCAGGAGGCGGACTCAGAGGTGAAAACAGATCATGAATGATCACGAATCCAGACCAAATGAAGGCCAAGCAGTCTCCACCAGGGCGAGAGCATCTTCATGTGAAAATTTGACATTTATTGGGACAGTGGCCACCTGCAGTGCAAACTGAGTGAGGCAGCAACATGGGGGCAGTTAGGGGCTGCGCCAGCTGGAGGGGACATGTCCAGCCTCGTGGCATTACCACACCTGCCCTTCACGCCAGTCTCGGTGCTCCTCCTGGCTGTGGCGAAGACGGTCATCTCCACAGAGCCTTAGAACCTTCTGTTTGAGAAGTTTGGCTCATCTGCTCTTTCTAAAAGGCCTTTCTTAGAGTTCTCAGAGAATGGAAAGGTAAAAAATAGATTTTTGCTAAAAAAAGAAATCCGATTCTGATCAGAAGTGGCTAGACACTGGACGAAGAGGATCTGGGGCTACATCTAGGAGCACAGGGATTGATGAATAATGCCTGCCATGAGCAGGGGCTGCAGAAGTAGCAAACTATTGTGTACTTCCACCCCACCCTCAGGGCGGTGAGCCCAGAAGCCACAAGGCGTGAGTTCTCCCAAGCAGTGGGGATTTCTACTCTCCTACTGCTGAGGTCAACTGCTCTAATTAACGCTCTACTGGGTCACCAAGGAGATGCAGCCCATGGGGACCAGAGTCTCACGAACACGACTGGTGAAACTTCAGTATCATCTTTAGGGACAGAAGTTTCGCCTAAGACATCTGAAGTCAAAGCTTAGCGAAGGAAATGACTAGAGCTCTCCCGATCTTCCGAGCCTGCTCAGAGCCAGGCTCTGTGATTACTAGGAATTAGCTCTCACCTGCATTGAGAGGCAGCCAACCAGCAGCGCACGGAGCCGCTGTCTCAGAGAACCAGCGGAGGGGTGGGGAGCGTAGCCAGCTCCCCGTCGTGCTCTGCAGGCTATGCCTGGGACTGGGGACTAGGCAGAGCCCGGGACTGACTTGGCAGGGAATCGTCACACACTTATAGAGGTGCCAGCCGCTGTTGGGAGCCAAAGGAGCCCTTTCTTGGACTGGTGTCCACGCGGGGGTCACTTGGAAGCTACATTTGGGCTAAATTAATAAACAAGATGTGCTCCCTACCAACCCACACCCCACCGATGCAGTTTCCTGACGGGACTGATGTAAAACCAGCGGCTGGTGTGTCGCCAACCACGTTCCCCTCCCATTCCCCACGACGAGAGAAACAACTCAAGCCCACAGGCAAAGAAGCTTGTGAGTTGGGATCATGTCAACAACGTGCCAGGCACTGACTTAGTGGTCAATATCCATGTACCAAGGCTAAGGGCATCAATTCCTTTCATCCCCATTTTATAAATGAAAGAACAGGCTCAAAGGTGCCCAAGGTCACACGGCAAGAAGTGAGGGAACAGGACTCCATCCAGGTCGGCCTCTCAAATGCACACTGCATGGTGCCTGGCGCACAGACCCCTCCCTTGCAGCAGAACAGAAGATGCCGCAGGGCTCACGACCCCTGGATGTCTTCATGCTGGTACAGCCACTCCAGCAGGATAAAGAATACAAAGTTCCAGGCCCAAGGTGCTCCCAGGCACCCAGCTCAGTCTACCCTTTTCTTCCAACTAAGCACAGCACCAATCTCTACTCAAAGCCACTGGAGGAGTCTGGGGTCATTCAACCCAAGCCAGATCCTCCCCCCTCACTTGTTAATGACCGTGTCCTTGGCTCACCTCAACCCTGCGCTCTCAAAGATAAACGTCCGGCAGCTCTGAATGTATGCTCTTCCTCCCGAAGGCTTGCCAAATTGCACGTGTTCTTCCGAATACACAGACTTAACACACTGTTCTTCTAGCGACATAATACACGGAGTGTTTCCCAGCACACAAGGCCACGTGAGCACACTGTCACAAACCTTCTGACCAGACCCATTTCCTCCTGGGAATGGAGCTTTCTCTTCCCATCAGCACAGAGGCGACAAGGACCAGAGCAGCCTGTGCTGAGGCAGGGGGAGTCAGAGAGCACCAACGGACGGGGCCATCCAGCAGTGAGACTCGCTGGCGGTAGTGCATGAGTGAGAAGATGGCACATCTTGTTCAAGCGATCTATTCATTCCTCAAACACTAAGGACGCCAAGCATCTGCCTTGTGTGAGCGACAGGGTTTAGCCCTGAAGATGAAGCACAGAGGAAAGAAAGAGCAGGATCCCCACTTGGAGTCATGGGACTCCAAGTCCAGGAGAGGAGACGGACCCTAATCAGAGGCACACTCAAGTACATACAGTAAGTCTTCACATATATCGATAGGTTCTGCAACTTCATGTGAAATAAAGTATAATGAAACTGATTTGACCACAGGCTAATGACATAAACAAGAGTTAAGTTCCTACAGCATCTCATCCACATTGTAATGAAATGACACTGAACTAAACAACGTTATTATTATAAGCCTCCCTAATCAGAGGCACACTCAAGTACATACAGTAAGTCTTCACATATATCGATAGGTTCTGCAACTTCATGTGAAATAAAGTATAATGAAACTGATTTGACCACAGGCTAATGATATAAACAAGAGTTAAGTTCCTACAGCATCTCACCAACATTGTAATGAAATGACACTGAACTAAACGACGTTATTATTATAAGCCGGAGTGAACGCTATAAAGAAAAGCCTGCCAGGATCCACAAGTGAACAGCCTGCCCCCTCTCGATGGTCTCCGAGAGGAAAGGCAAGCCAGCTCCCATCTCGGGGTCTCTGAGGGGAGGAGACAGCCTGCCCTATCGAGGCCACGCGGGCCTGCAGGATCAGTTTCCACCTCGAGAAGTCACTATGTTTATTCTCACTCTCGGCAATTAAGGTAAACCTGCTGCCAAATTCCCAAAATCTATTTTGTCCTGGTGCTTTTAGAATTCTTTTAAGGAAGAGCAAAAGGGAGCCAAACTTCCGCTTATTTATAATATGTCAAAATCTGTAAAAATAAAAAAAAAAAACTTTACATCTGATTGTTCTTAATGCTTTAACATAACATTCCCCGATAAAACACCTCCCAGCAGTTTAACCTTCAAAGCGAAAGGAAAGCATCTCCACAATTCAGACTCGTGGAAGGTAAAACGGCAGAACTAGAACACATCAGACAAATTGCCTTCTGGTTTTCTTCAATTTAAAGCTCAACGATTTGTCTTCCTGTCACAACGTCTTGCTACATAAAACTTCCTGGAGAAGCTGCATTCGGGAGCTCACTGCAAAGGCTGTGGGGCTGGGAACAGAAGCGCTTGGCCTGCACTGCAGCCCGGCACGAGGCTGGCCGAGACTGAGAGGGGAACAAAATGGAAGGCTCGGAATCCGACGATATTTTGGAAGATGAAATGTCCTTCCTTACTGCTGAAGATGAAGGATGCGGTCCTTTTAAAATCATCATTATCTTTAGGTCTATGGCCATGCTACCCTGAACAAGCCCGATCCCGTCTGATCTCGGAAGCTAAGCAGGGTCGGGCCTGGTTAGTACTTGGATGGGAGACCACCTAGGAAGATCAGGTGCTGAAGGTGTAAAAATTTTTAAAAATAAGGGATTGTAAGCTGACAAGGTCCTTGCAATCTGTGAGGTCAACCAAGGGTTGCCTCACCTAAATTAATTAATCAATCAATCAATTAATTAAATCATCATCTTTGACTGAAAACAGCCAGAGTTGGTACAAAAAAGGAAGGAAGAAATGATAGTCAGACATGCCAACAGAGATACTCTGTGACAATCATACAGTACAAAAGCCATCCTGATGGCATGAAGAGTGGATGTCAAGGGGACTTCACATCTGGAGGCAGACGGAGGCCCAAACCACAGGACCATGAGCAAGCCGCTCAACCTGTCACCTCCTGTAAACAGAAAACCACAGTACCCAGCTCACTGGCCGCTGCGAGGATTAACTGAGCCGATGCATGAGAGACACAAAAACTCCTCATCAAAAAAGAGAGAGCTATCAAAATAGGTTTTGCCCATAATGAACAGGCAGCATCTGCCCCAGGGCCCTGGGGGGTTTATGCTGCGTTTATCTCTCGGCCTGACACAGGCGCCAATTACGTCACTGCTAATACATGTTGGTCCCTCTGAGCAGGACACACGGACAGAGCCCAGGGAAGGCCCTGCGGCCCGCTGGTTTGGGGATGTGGCTCACCCCACTGTACGCACGAGCACCCTGAGGTTTAGAGACGGCTAGGTGATGGGCTCGGGGTCGCGCAGCAAGGAAAGGGCAGGGTCTCCAAACAGCCCTACCTGGAAGCCCCGGGCGCCGCCCGCACCCCACACTGCCTCTGCTCCGCCCAGGGGCCTCCTGAGGAAAACCCTGAAATGACCGCCTGCGGGTGTCCAGGCTTCCCAGCCTCAATCAGTTTCCTGCCCTAGACATGGGAGGTAATTACTCAAAAGCGGGTCTGGGACGTCCTCTTAACAGGAACGAATGAGAGAGAGCAAGGACCTACGATGCGGGGTCTGCAGTGGACGAGCGATGTAGATAACCACCACTGGCATGGCTGCTCTGAGAGCGAAACTGCTTGTGCCAACAACGCGACCGCAAAAGGGAAAAGAAAACAGAACAGGAGAAGGAGAAGAACTCCCTTTGTTAGCACTTTTCCCCCAAAGAGGCGACTGCTCCAGGCTTCTGGGCCACACCCTGCGGAGGGGGCTGCGCTGTACCATCGCCCACTCACTCAACAAGCGCTGGCTGGGCAGCTCGTGTGTGTGCTGGGAGCTGGCCAAGCAGCCTGGCCCCGGCCCCCAGAGAACTGACATCCGTGAGCGGAAGGAGGTCTACATCAAACAAACACACTGAGATGGACGAAACAGGCAGAGAGGAAACTCAAAGCCAGAGAGGGGCACAACCGGGGGAGACGAGGCGCCGCTTCAGACAGTGCCACCCCGAACAAACACACTGAGATGGACGAAACAGGCAGAGAGAGGAAGCTCAAAGCCAGAGAGGGGCACAACCGGGGGAGATGAGGCGCCGCTTCAGACAGTGCCACCCCCTACAGAGACGAGCAGGAGCAGCCAGGCCCAGGCCGGGGGCAGGACGTTCCAGGCAGGAGAGACAGCAAAGACCCTCAGCCGGCAGCAGGTCGGATGGCACGGGCCTCCCAGGCCGTGGGGAGGAGTGTGGATCTTTTCTGAGTGCTACAGAGAGTTTTAATCATGAGAATGACATGAGCTGATCTACACTTTTAAGAACTGAAATCAGGATTCAGACAAAACCACTGAAAAAGTTCAAGACGATCAAGGATCTTTGGAACTTAGAAACTAGATGATACCAAGGGATTACGGCTAATTGTGTTCCATGTGATGAGTGTTGTCTGCACTTCTGTTTTTTTAATTCTCATATGTTAGAGATTCATAAATAACCAATATTTACAGGTGATATAACATCTAGAATTTGTTTTGAAATACTCCAGCAAAAAACAAAGCAAGGAAGAAATGAGTGAAACAAGAGTGATAAAATGTTAATAATTGCTAAGGCTAGGTGACAGGTACGTGGGGTTTGTTATACTATTCTGTCTCCTTCTGTATGTATGTGTGAACTGTCATAATAAAAAAAAAATTAAATAAGAAATAAACAAACAGATATTAAAAGTTTCATTCTATAGCCCTGTGGTGGGAGGCAGGGGGGAGCAGACCATCTTGGCCTGGTTAAGTTCCTCTGAAAGCCAAGGTCACATCCTTATTAGCAACAAACCTGGGAGGAAATCTCACCTCACACCCTCCATCCCAGTGTGTCCATCTGCTAAATAACCGTATCTCTTGCCTAGCTGAGCAATTTCCACTTTAGATGAAGGAGCCAAAACAGACTACCCCCAATCTGCACAAATGAACCAAAATCACAGACTTTAATCCCTTAGTGACCCAGGGACAACCTCCTCCTCAGAGGCTTGAAACCTGCTGACACCGTGACCATGGTGATTACACAGGGATGCGAGCTCAAACGCACAATCTCAGGATGCGATCACTGGGCAACAATTAGCTCATTGGCTGACCTTCCTGGTGGTGATGTTTTTAAGGTTGTGATGCTGTCTCGCTCTTCAAAAGACCTGCCACATACGGATGCACAGGCTCAGGAACAAAGTGAACGTCCTCAGTGAAAACGCTGGTGCCAGAGAGAACCAGGTTCGGATCTGGTCCCCTACTTGGAGGAGCTACACAGATACTTTACATCTTCTTTATATTCCCATCATCCCCGGGCAACTATGTCTACTGGGAAGACAAAGTCTAATCTAAGAACAGAACAACTAGCATCACACTTCTCTGTGATGGTTCTACCCACTGTCTCACCTGCACATCTTCTCTCTGCTTAAATGTGATTAGTACCATCTCTTATCTGAATGGCTCAAAGAACCTCCGAGCCCAGACTCACCCCCTCCAAGAATGGCCTCCTCCCATCCAGTTCTCCAAAAGGCCTGGCAGAGGGAACCACCCACAACCAGACCTGTACATGACTCTCCTCTGCCTGGAACATCCTGCCCCAGGTCTGTGCATGGCTGCTCCTGCTCGTCTCTGAATTAAAGGCCTCTGATAGTTCCCTATGTCCACAGACCAGAGCCAAACTCCGCTGGGGCCTTGGGAATCTGTCCCTACGTCATCCTGCCAGAACCTTCCTAGTCGTTCCCCAAACTGCAGCCATCATGAGCTACCTGCAGCCTCCCTAACACATTGTCCCGGTGCATGTCTCTCCCGCTTTGCACAAGCTGTTCTCTCTGCCTGGAATGCCTTTCTGGGAGCTTCTAGAAAACAAAGACCATGTCTGTCATCCTTGGATCCTTGGCATCGAGAAACGATACTTGACTGAGATGGTTATAAAAATCATAGAGTGACACATAACATCCCTCATTTATTAACTTCCTGTGCTTCAGACACCATGCCACGTTTATCTGCATTATCTGATTTTATCCTCACCATCACCTATGAAGTGGTTCTATATTATCCCCACTTTATAGATTTTTTTAAATGGAGGTTCATAGACAAAGTAACTTGTCCAAGGTCACAAACAGTTAGCAAGTGCTTAATACAGGGATTTCAGTCAAGGTCTTTTGGACTCAAAAGGCATTCTGTTCATCATCATAGGGAGAGTCTGACAGACTGATGACCATGGAACATGAGCTATGTCATAACTCCATCTAACAAAAGAAGTGACTTTTGCTAGGGAGAGCTTACTATGTGCAAGGCACTGAGCATGAAACAACTTTGCCTTCCGGAATACCTACCTGTTCTTCCCGTTATTTTATTTAGGGTGACAATGTGCCCCACTGAAAAAAACAACACATCCCTCGGCATCCCCAACAGAGTAAGTTCAAGCCAGTGAAATGTAAGAGAAACTGTTCTGAGTGACTTGCGGGGAACCTCCTTAAAATAAAATTGGCACACACTCTTTTTTCTCTTCTGCTTTACCTTTCCTGCTGCCTAGAATGCAGATGTGGTGGCCGGGGCTCTAGCAGACATCCTGGACCATGAAAGGACCTTAGAAAAACAAGCCAGACACAGCAGAGCAACAACGTAGAAGTAATTGACAAAACTTCATTTGTTCAGTCAACAAATTTCTGAGCCCTATATAGGATGTACCAGGCATTGGGATGGGCACTTTGGGATAGATGTACCAGTGAACAAGTGAGACAAAGGTCGCTGCCCTCAGGAGGCTTACAATGTAAGAGAAGAAGGCAGTGACAGTGAATGGTATACGTAATATAAGATGACAGATGCTATGGAGAAAACAAGCGGTAGAGAAAAATAAGGGGGAGCGAGTGCAGGGATGGGGAGGCGGTGCACTATGAAATCTGACAAACGAGTGAGTGAATGAGAAGAAACACAAGAAGACCTAATAAGAGGCAGTTCAAGTCACTCCCAGGGAAACCGACTTGGGAAAAGGAACAGCTTCATAAGATGGAGAAGAGACGTGGAGACATCTGTGGACTGAGTTCAGTCATAACAGCTCCTCATTCCACGTTAGCAGAAACGAGAAAGAACTGGACTCAGAGTCCCACCCGAGACGATCGTTTGCACGCTGCCTTTCCCGTATGGCTCACGGGGGGTACGGTAGCCGAGCAGGTGGCGTTCCAGCACCCCCACGCTCCACTTCGACCGCGCAGCTCAGCTCTCGGTAAGGTTACATCTGGAGCTTCCAAGGAAGACTGTATCGGAAGAAACAATTCTGCAGCTGTAAAGAAAACGTTTGTGTGATGGTTGTCTGGCGGCAAGGGCCGTCTGGCTGTACAGTGAGCACGTCACGTGCCCGTGCACTGTCTGTGTTCGGTACCATGAACTCGGTGAACTTTTGTCTGCCTGGTGAACAAAATCTTTGCAAACTTCCAGAATCACTAGACTTGACAGTTATCTCTCTTTAAACTGCACCACTGCAGCTGCCAAGAATATCTCCCCTCCGCCGAGCTTCCTGTTGTTCCCCTCCCTGGCTCCGAAATAACAAGAAGTTGCTTGGCAGTGATGTCATTGCCACTGTCACCGCCTGCAGGGCATTCACATGCTGGCTATATTTAAGACCCAGGCTTCATGTTCAGTGACATGGAAATTGCCACCTTGTGAACTGTACCAGAAAGGCAAGGTTTGAGAGATTATTTTCTACGAATAACCAGGTTACGAATTCTGCCTCTCCCGAGGCAAAGAGGAAAAGGAAGGGCGTTCAACTGAGCAACAGGCTCCAGCCCCGGGATCAGCTAGGACCAGCTGTTAATGTCAACCGTTTCTCCCATGTAACACAAACACTGACATTCACTGAGTAGCACCATCTCTCTTCCAACTTTTCTTCCTCCTAGGCTCTTCTGTTATCCCTCAAAACCATTTTGTTTTTATTTACTCCTATAGACTTCTCTACCTACTTCTCATTAAAAAGATAGCAAACAGAGTTTTAATGAATGGTAAACGCATTTCCCTCCCCTATGGGTAATTGCCAGAACCTTTAAATGAGTGTTCTATCATATTTATTGCTTCCGATCATTTTTTTATCTCCTCCTGCTTCCGTGCTTTGATGGGGAAAAGTGATGGGATAAACGTTTCAGACACAACCTTCTTCCTTTTCTCTTAGCAGCTGCATATCTTTCACATCTTGAGAAACCACCCAAGTCCATGTTTGGTGCACATTTTTCGGGAAACATCTGGCAACCAACTACTAATAGCTGTGACGCTTAACCATTCAACGTGGGCACGTGCTTCAAAATGCAGATGTTCATGCAAATACACCTTGCTGCTTACTCTCTAAAAATTTTAGTTCGTCAACAAAACCTGAGTCTTTGATTGGATTCTGGAACCATTAGAAAAAATAAACAAGCACATGGCTTTCTGCCTTGCTTGTGACTGCTTTAAGAGGTGCCACGATGCTCCCGTTACTCTCTATCTGTTCCAGTCCATCATTTTCATATGGAAAAACATCCCGGAAGCTTACACTGGTCACAAAATTCTGAAAGGCTTGTCAATGAAGTTGATCGGACTCTCCACCATTCATGGTGTTTGAGAAGGTACTTCATAATTGTAAGTTCAGGCAATATCGCATTTGGCATTTCCATTCTCCCACTGGTGGGGAATTCCCTCATCTCTACTCCCAAAAGAATAATCAGCTGGGAAATCATTCACATCAAGGATCCCTTCATCTTGGGGTCACAAAAAGCAGGAGCCAAGAGGTAATGAATGAGGATGGAACCGGCTCACGCTCCAGCAAGCGGGTCCTCCAGACTCACCCCAGAGCCAGAACAACACATAACTTATGCCATTAAAACATTTGTATCTTTTTCCGTGATCCCATTCCCTGAAACACATACTGAGGAACGGGATCGACAGAGGGAAAACGAGCTACAGCCACAAGGAGAGCATCTCAGCCTTTGTCTACGATCTCAAAAACCAGAAGAGGCCAAAACACTAACCTAGGCAGAAACTGCCAAGTAAACTGGTGTGCTACACGACCATTAAAAATGACCCCGAGGCAGGCAGGCCCCCCACGGACTGCCACGGGGCTAGCGAGCAGGACCTTCTCCTTGAAAAAGATTTTGGCAATATGAGTCAAGAGCTTTAGAGACACTCATTCCCTCTAACATGGGAGCTACACTTCTAGGAACCTAGATTAAGAAAATAATCTATAAAAAAAAAAAAGAAAGAAAGAAAGAAAAAAAAAGAGCTTTACCAAAAAAATATGTCCATGGAAATGGTACTCCTAAAACAGGGAGGGAGGGGAGATGTTTAAGAAAATGGCGGGAGAAACAAGGACATGTGCAAACACAATTCCACGTGGCCGTCAAAGGTGGTAACCACACAAGCGAATAACACGAGAAAACGTTTATGATGTGATATCAACTGCTTTTCAAAGGAAATCATCAACTTATAGATTCAGAAAGATGTGAATTATGTAAAATGAAAAGATGAATATACACATAAAATAAACTGGTATAAAATGTTTCCTAAATAATTTTAAAAAAACATTAAAAGGAAAATTGCATCCAGGTGGTTTTATTTAAACCTTTCTATTCTTCCCGGACTTATGGATTATAATTTGTGCATTACTTTTATATTCTGGGGGGAAGGGGAATTTCTATTCAGACATAATTTGAAATGTACACAGTGATACAAAAAAATGTTATAAACGATCAATAAAAATTGCACGTACACACTGATAGTGCTGTAACTGCCAAAACGGTACTTAAACAATTTAAGTGGAAATAATTCTCATGCCAGGGCTGTGAGATTTGGGGCTCTCTTCTACATTTCAAATGACATTGTTTGTACAACTGGTATGTTTAAAGCATGAAAACAAGAGTTTTCTCAAGAACTCTCAAGCTGGCCAGTCATGGCAGAATTCTGTCCTAGAACCCCACTTGTATGCACCTTAACCTGAAAGCATCCAGCACAATGTTGGGTGAGCAAAGATCCCGTGCAGATCCTTCGAAACCCGCCAAAAGCAAGCCTACATGTCGTTTGTAGTTCACTTCAATATAAAATTGAAAGCAAAAGGGACAAATATTAATAGTGCTAGTTCTGGTAGTGGGCCATGGCATTCTTTGTGTTCTTCAAACAAACCAACCAACGAAAACTAACTCCCAACTCGGTTCTGAGATAAAAATCACAAGTGCCTTCACCTAAGAGTCCTGGTGATCTCAGATAATTGAACTTACCCTTTCAGACCATGATTAGCATTCTGTCTGAGTCCCTGCTACTACAAGTGTGGTCACGGAAGCAGCAGGCCAGCACCCCCGGGAGCTCATTAGAAAAACGTGTCACACCTCTCCCAGACCTGCTGGAACCGAGGCTGAAGGCTGAAGGCTGCCGTGACTCCAGGTACGCCTAAGAGGTGCTGCTCTAAACCGCCAGCTGTCAGCCCTGGCCGCATGCTGGAACTGCCCGAGCGGCGGGGGTCTCGCCGCCACAGAGTCTGACTTAATTGGTCTGGAGGGTGGCCTGGACATAGTTTTAAAAGCTCCCCTGGTGACTGCGGTGTATAGCAAAGTCTAAGCAAGGCATTTACTCTTCAACCCAGAGAATTCTGTTAGAAAGTTAGTTACATTTGAGGAACAGCAGGCCAGATGAACTCCAGAAAATGACTCTTTGCAGCCTTGAATGAAGGACTAATTTACTTCCACAAAACCAATAATAATCATCATGGCTGCCTTTTACTAAGTGCTTACTCGGGGCACTTCCTGTGCTTGGCGCTTCTCATGCATCGGCTCTTACACACTGTATGTTGAGAGAGAGACTATTATTATCCCAGTTTTCCAGATGAGAAGCAAAAGGGGTAAAATGGCCATCTGAAATCACAGAACTTGAAGTGGCAGAAGCACTTGCATGACCCTCGGAGTGAACACCCCCTTCAATTCTGCACCCCAGGAGCCTCACGCCTCACCTTACGCTCGGTCCTAGCTTATCCCCCGCCACACCATTACACTATACTTCCTTCTGACAATGGCCGACTCAGCTGAAGCATGAGGAACTGTCAGCCAAGGGTTATTAAAATCTTTGTTTATATATCCCCCCTCGATTTTCAGCACCTAGAGGTGAGAGTCAGCTACATTATCTTGTTTTTCTCTGATGGACTAAGTTGAACATGGAATATACGTTTGATGAGTCAATCGACAAATGCGTATTAACTAACCACCTGCCCTTCACCGGATTTCTGTAGCATTAGACCTCAGGAACCCAGCTCCTCCTAGGCCACCCTGTCTCCTGCCCTGACACGTGTGTCTTGTGCTCACCCCGGTCCCTCCGCATGCACTCAACTCTCCTTGGCTGCTCTGGTGTAAGTCAGCAGAGACCTGCCAGCCGCTGACAAAGGTGTGCTGAAGAATGACGAAGAGCACGACTCACTCAGCTGATGAGACTCCGCCAAGGGGGAGAGGCAGCAACCATGGGGAAACGAGCCCAAGGAGACGCGAGGGACAGGAGAGCCCGGACGGGCCGGGACACGCAGGAGGAGCTCAACGGGTAATTCCGTGTGGTCGGGGTTCAGTCCCTGGCCAAAGACTCTAAAAGACTGAAGCAGCTGCAAATGGACCAGAAGGCTCTTGAACACAAAATTCTGATGGTACATTTGCAAAGGGTGCTAAAAGGGAGAAGGCTGGAGAAAGACCCTCCAACGAGTCTCACTGGGGAACAGTAGTTCTAAGAGCTCCCTGGTGACTGCAGGGTATAGCGAAGCCTAAGCAGGAAAAAGCGTGCAGACGCTTTTGGTCATCACAACGGCGACAGGGCCAGAAATGCCGGCTGTCCGGGCAGGCCGAGGCTGAGGCAGCCCACGACCACGAGCAGCCGACATCCTGCTTCTTGCAAACATGCTGATGGCCCTTCATGTAGGTGAGAAACTTGTTTATAATCTCAGCCTACAACCTACTTCATTTAATATACATTGAATATATTAGTTTTCACCCTAGAGTCCACCCAGACTCTGGTCTTTCATTTTCTGTTCTGCTTAAAAAGGACTTCTGATCTTCTTACCGCCTTTAAATCCAAACTTATGCATTGTAAGTAGTACAAGCACTAACCGCCTGTTTCCTAGCAAAGCCACATCCAGCCAATATATATTGAAATCTACTTTCTGTTATAAGTTATTTTCCTTTTCTGTCTCCTTCATATTAGAGTTAGGGTGTTATACTGATTTTTTAAGTTAGTTGTGTAGGTAGATTATATTAGCTATGAATTTCATTTCAGGGTAGTAAAGGGAGTGTTCGTTACCAAATGTTTTTATTAAAAAGAAGAATACTGATTCTGCCGAGACTGAACACTCCACATCAAAAGATGCAAAGTAGCTGGATTCGGCACTTGCTAATGAGTTCGTATTACTGTCAAACATTAAGAACCAACCACAGAAAGACACAGAGGAGAACACGGCGCAAGGACCCTGGACCACCAACTAGAATGGCTAAGTCTAGATTTCACTGATCACAGTTGGCTCCAGAGTGACGGCACAGTACTCTTACTTTGGAAAATCCACTGAACCCAAATGCAACGAGGAGATGACCCACAGCAGGGAACGTCTGCTGTCTTCGCCTACCCAGCCTTCGCCCCATCTGGTAGGAGGAGCCTGATATTTTTTTCTTGAAGAAAGGCATCTGTCCCCCTACTTAGCCTGTAGTCAGTGAGGATAAGCCAGCCACCTCCTGGCTCCAGGGGGCATGTGACCCAGCCGGAACAGCAAGAACAACACATCCCGCCGGGGAACTGGCAGTGAAGCCCAGGACTTCCTCCGGAGCTCTCGAGAAGAAGCGCTCCCCGCAGGGGTTGCCAAGCTGATGGGATTTATGCCTGGTGCTGCTGGGGGCTCTCAGGTCACCACAAGAGAAGAGCAACCAAGGGACGGAGAGGGGAGACGTGGAAAGACACAGGTCCTCTTTGACACCCTCCCCCACCCCCCAGCCCCTGGATCCAGCTGGGCAGAGAGCTAGCTCCTCCCCTAAACTTTTAAGTTACCCAAGCCAAATCAATTGCACTTTACCATAAGCCAGTTCCAGTGGGTTTCTGTCACTTCCTACTAATAGTTCTTGACATCTATCTACACTAAGTGGTGAGATTTCAATGGATGGCTGACAGATTTCCAGAAAGCCCCGATTCCCAAAAAATGACCAGAATATCACCTTAGGGCAGATGACAACCATCGGCAGATCTGAAGCTAAGCTTGGTGTGACTACGCGGTGCCAAGAGGAGGTGCAAAGAGAAGAGCCATCAAGGGGTTGAAAGAGCTAACATTTCCCAATGAGACTCAGGCCAAGTGACAGTGTCACTGGTCCCGTGGTCCATTTGCTCCCCATTTAACCAACATTACAGCTCAACAGCTGTGCATCAGGTATTGTGCTAGTTACCGGGGAAACAAGGTCAATGCAAAAGCATGGTCACTACCCTCACGGAGTGTCATCTGAAGGGAAAGACAATACTGACTTATGACTGCCAGTACTACCACTGGAAGGACACTGGTTCCCATGGGAGGACAGCACAGAGGGACCTGGCCCAGGCAATGCTCAAGCAAGAGGTCGGTGGCAAAGCCTTCTGTATCAGTGAGTGCTCCTGATGTAACAAAACACAGAAAATCCAACTCAAACTGGCATAAATAGCAAAGGGGACTGACGACTGACCCACGTAAGTGGAAAACCTGGCTTCAAGGGCAGGTGGATCAGTGGCCCACTGATGTCATAAGACTCGGTTCCCTCACCTCTCCTCTCCAATGCAAGCTGCAGCATAAGCCTCATCCTAACACTTTCTCCCTCATGGTGGTAAAATGGCTAAAGCAGCTCCCACCTTCACACCCTCATGCACATGGTCCAGAGGGAGCCACCCCAGCCACCCACGACCAAGGGACCATCTCCCCTCAAAGTCGCAGCAAACCTCCAAGTACGTCCTCATGGCCAGATCAGATCACGTGCCCGTTTCCAAGTCCAATCATCACATCTGGCTGGGTCAAACCTGGTTACCTGACCCGGTCACCGTGGGAAAGAGACAGAAGCGTGTGGACCAGGTCAGACAAATTGGGGCTGAACCTCGGTGCCTGGGAAGAGTACAACCCCCACTACCAACCAAGAAAAAAATAAAATCAAGCCGCGGCTGCTCCCCCAGTGAGGGAGAAATGGAGAGGAGCTTTTAGAGAGACCATACGGTGTCCACGGCAGCAGCTCTAGTGAGAGAATCCCAATATTTCCCCCCAGCTCTCAATCCGTAAACATGGGCTTTTGGAATTAGACAATATAGCAAATGTTAATTTTTTGAAAGATGCACAAACACTGGCTCTTATTTCTGGTCTCTACTAAACCTGAGAGCAGTTTTTGTTTTACGCAATGGGTTGAGATAGTCTTCCAGATCACGTTTCTTTTACCAGACAGAACCGAATAATGGGGACTTCACAAAAGAATGCCAGATTCTCCCTTTTTCAGCCTCATGTGCAACACTGCCATCTTGGCTTTGGGACTTTCTCAAGCAGTTTCCACCGCTCCACCAGCACTGGCATGGGGATGGTAAATTCTTGGTGTGCTTGCCACCATGTTCCCATCCCATGTCCACAGCAGACATTGCTCATCAATACCGGCACTCCGTCCTGCTGAGCCCAGGTGAAACCCCAGAATCCTTCTCAACCCAGAACCCCAAGCAGACACGCCCAGAGGTGGCAACGGGAGGAAACCTACTGGCCTTCGCTATTAGAGAAGGTATTATAACTGGGAAGCTGGCCATGAAAAGGCCCAAACTCTTGGTTCCGAAGGCCATCCTTAACCCAGGACAGGCTCAGATTTCAAGCCAGTGTCTCCCACGTTCGACTTCTTCAACTCTGACCGTCAGCCTCTGGTGATAAAAAATACAATCAATGTCTTTAGATAGACATTGAAGAGATTTACTGGCCTTTTTCACAAAAGGCACAGCCTTCATATTTCTCCAATAAATTTTTTTTAAAAGGCAGAGACTGAGCCTTCGAGGAGATACTGAGATTTAAAGCCTTCATAGAAAGCCAATAAAGGTCCCCCGAGGGGCTGGATGGCCTGATGTGAGCAGGGCTCTCGAGACTCCTGGTCCAGCCTTCCCTTACAGTCGTGCAATACGGTTCTGCCTCATACCAGGACACTGCGACAGCAGGTCACTGCTTGGCAGCGCATCGGGGACAGATAAACAAAGGGACACATGCTGGGCAGGCAGGGCTGGAAAAACAACAGGAGGAACTGAAGGTAAAATGAAGGTCGGTGGAGAAAGGCTCCAAGATGCTCGCCGCAAGGGGAAGCTGGGACAAGGGAGGAGCCCCAGATCTGGCCTCGCCTCGGCAGCCCTAGCCACCCACAGACAAGGCGCCAGCTAAGAGGAGAAAGCGGGGAATGTCCCCTGAGTGTTTATGATGGGCCTGGACGTGCGCCGACTGCCTTAGGAGCATTACTCATGGACTCCCCACCATCCTAGGAGGAAACGTATGGACGTGATTTATCTGCCCATTGCCTGCCCGGCGTCAATCATGGCCTCTGCCCACTCCTGGCCACAACACATCCACTGAAGCATCGTCCTAAAATGTTACATGTGGACATCAGGAGAGTCTCTTCTTTCGCTCCTGCACAACGCTTGGTGCTACCGGAAGCCATCTCTGAGGCTGTGTGCAGAGGCCCACCCTCAGAAGGATGCTAACACACAGAGGACACAGAGCCAAGAGGCGAGGAAGGGTACTGACCTCACCAGAGCACCCGGTCCAGTGATGCCTAAAAAGAAGTGACAAGTTTGTTACAGCAACACAAAACTCACCTGCTGACCCAAGCTCATCTACTTTGGGTTTCTACTGCCAAAAGCATATTAATATCAGTTAAGATTATTATGCCCCCGTTTATAGACCAGGAAACTGAGATCTGAGAAGTTACTAAGTGGCACAGTCAAGACCAGAGTCACCATGCTGCTTCCCTAGACAGGGACTAGCCACAGCCCTTCTGAGCCAGCAGTGACCATGACACAGTCACCCAGATCCTGCTTAACATCGCCTCACCTGCTGTTACAAGATTAGGTTACAAGATTGGGGGGTGGGGGCGCGCCCCATGCCACCCACCTCCTTTTAATTTTTAGACAGACAAAGAACCAGAGGCTCAGAGATGGCTTGAGATGGCCAAGCCTTGAGATGGCCAACTCTGGCCAACAGCTTGCCTGCGACCTTATGAGAAACTCAGAGACAGAACCTCCCAGCTGAGCCATTCCCAGATTCCTAACTCACAGAAAGTGTAGAGGAACATAAACATTTGTTGTTTTAACCTGCCAAGTTCGGAGGTAATTTGTTCCACAGCAAGAGATAACACAACGAACAGAAACAGAAAATGTCTCAATAACCCAACAACCCATTTTCTTGTTTCTCTCACGTCAATGTGTGTCTTCCTGTGAACACCTGTCTTCATAGCTTGAGTTTTCTTAATTCATTGGGAAATGAATTAATGATAGCACGAAAGGAAAATCATTAATTTTGAGCAAAAAGAAATGTGAAATAAAATGCTGAATTTGTTCAGGGACGTTTCAATTTTACAATGAGCATATACTCATATACTTAGAACCAGTAAAACACTCATATACACGAACACTCTTAGAATGCATATAGTAAAAGTAATTTCACTTTTTGAGTCTGAAATAGCCTACCACTTAATTCCTTCTGCACCATTAAGGTTAAAATATAACTTTTGATTAGATGAGGTTTCTTAGTAATATAATTATTATACTAAAGAAAAATGATGATGATAGTTAACACTTACGGAGCATTTATGAAGCACATTTATTGAGCCGACATACGGTCTCTCATTTTATCACAAAACTCTATGAAGTAGAGCTCGCCTAGCCTCATTTTATAACTAAAGAAACAGAGAGATTAACTTGCTCATACAACTAATAAGCAGTAGAGCCATCGTCAGACCCCCAGAGCCCAATGCTAGGATTAGTGCCACCAATCACCAGGCTAAACCACCTGCATTATGATACCTGCCACCTGAACACACACACGGACCTGAGAACAGGGTGGCCCCAATGCACACACATTGGCCTGGCCTCCAGCCTCACTGTCCTGCCCCTACCCCACAGCTCACAAGCAACAGCTGACCACAGGGGTCCACCACCTGATGACACTGACAGCAGCTCCTTCTGCAGCAAGAAGAGAGTTCTGACAGCTGGCAGGGGCGAACTCTTGTGTGGAACATGTCAGCAGTTGAATTTTTCAAAATTGACAGGTCCTACCTCTCCGTTTGGTCTCTTCTTGTTTTCTCCTGAAGCATTTGCCTTCTACCTGCAAACTGCAAACTCAGGCACCTTAAACTCTTAGCTACCCACTGTTTAAACGAGGAGACTTCCGAGTAAAAACTGCTTGGTTAAATTGGGTTTCTATCCCACTCTCCCAAGAATTATCACATACTAAACTACACTTACTGTCAAACACACTTCCAAGAGCTCGCTTGTGCCCAGTGCCTTATGTACTTTCACATACGTTCCTCCTCATTCATCCTCTCAGATGAGCAAGATTAGCCTCTCCACTTTATAAATGAGGACATGCACACTTGCAGAAGTTAAACAATTCACCCCGAAAGACACAGTCTTCAAGCAGTGGAGCAGGGACTCACGGCTAAGCCGACTCCTAGCACAACCCAAAACGACACGGAATGTAATCTGTCTCTGCCTTCAGCCTTCGGTGTGATCAAACACCGTTACACACAGAGCTCTAGCACGGCCAGGTACCGTGGTGGTCCAGTTGATGAAATGCCAGATCAGACTCCGATTACCATACTTCTAGTCATTTAACTGACTCTGATGTTTTTGAGATGTCGTTTTAAAATGGATCATGGTGCCAACTTTCAATTACATACACATAACAATTACATTAGTGCCGCTCACATCACCTGTCAGCACAGGGATGACAAACACTGCTGCTGTGAGATTTTTGACTCCAGAATCCCCTGCACATCCGCAAGACATATGTATCTCCTGGTCTTGTATTAAAGTGTTTTAAAGAACCAATAAACTGCCTAGCTCACCTAAAATGGGGGGGTACTAAACTCAAATGTCCAGGAACTGGAAACGGTTATTTTAATACGGTACATTAACTCAATGAAATGCCACATGCAGGCACAGAGAAATGGTCGACATGAAGCTTACGCAGTGGAGGGGGGCCGACTAATATTAAGTATGGTACATAAAAATATGTTTGCATGCGAAGAAATTCAGTAAAAATGCATGTTTTTTTACGGGAGTTGGGATTTGGGGAGGTTCACTTTATAATTTTCTTTATCAAGATATAAACAAAGTCACAGAAAAAGAAATAAAATGGCTCTTAAATAAAAACAGGCTCAACTATACTCTTAATGAGGAAAATGCGAGAGGAAAAGAGCCTGCCAGTGCCATCTTCCACCTGTGATCTTAGCAAAACCCCCGTGGGCACTGCTGTGTAGTCAAGGACACCCCCGACCCACCCCGGGTGGGGACCATTCGATGGCTCCGCCTCCGTGGAGGGCAAGCTGATGACTTCTATCGAACTGAAAAAAATCACAGCATTTTTGACCCTGCAATTCTACTTCCAGGAATTTTTCCAACAAATATAGCCACATAGGAACAAAATGATACATGCAAAGGTTATTCACGGTGGCAGCATTAGAAGGAGCAAAGACTAGAAACCACCTCAACACCTGGCTGTTGGTGCACTGGTCAACAGATCCATTTCTGATGCTGCCAGGCAAAAAGGTATCGTGGTATTAAAGATGGCACCCCCGTGGATACCAACACAGAACACTTTCTGCAACGTAAAGTCAGAGGTGCAGAGGCTACGCCACCATTGTGCATTAAGGAAGAAAAGGAGGAAGAAAGGGGAGGACAATGAAAAGAAAATATGGCACCCAGATCTGCTGTGTCTGCACGAGCACCTCTGGGACCGGTAACAAGGCCACCTCCGGGCAAACTGGGTGGCTGGGGGTCGCACATTTTAACCATCTGTACTTTCTGAACCATATGCATGCAAGTCATTCAATATTTATCCAACAAAATAAATTAAAACATCAAATGCATAAGTTTTATTTCCTATCTTATTTTTTTTTTTTAATTAAGAAGCACTGGTGAAAGGTATGCTTGAGTTTTAAAGCCTCCCCACGCCACCTCGACCCCTCCGCCCTCCTCTACCTTGCCAAGGCCTGGATCTTCATGACGTGCCGCTCCTCCTGCTCAGCCAGCTTCCTTTTCAAGGCGTCCACCTCTTGCCGGAGGGCAGCCGAGTGCTCCATCTCCCCATCCAGCAGGTTCCGCAGTGACCTGGGAAGAGGGGCCACGTGGGTTCAAGTGCTGTTAACTCAGAGTCCATAGAGTCCAGAACACGGCTATTTATCTAAGTCCCAAATCATCGTTTTCCACAAGGCTCTGCATAAACCATAATTCAAATCTATCTCATATAAATTGATTTAAGGAAATACCAAACTCTGCTCAGGACCTCAGAGTAACAATTAGGATGAGCCCCAGGGGAACCATCTGCAGCCCAGGCTGTGTCCCCCTGAGGGCTGTTGCCCGCGGGCAGCTTCAATCAAGGGAAAACGATGAGTTGAGTGAATCCCAGGCAAGGCCCCTTACAGACATCCTACTCAAAGGCGCAGCATATTAAACCATGACCATTTTGTCACAGCCACACTGGAGAAGAGATTTAACAAAGGAAGGATGACAGGACAGGCCAAAAGAATAATTGGAGCCATAAAAATAGAACATAGGCTCAGATGATCTGATAGTTATCTACTCTCATATTCACTTCTATCCACAAAACACACTTTAACCCTGCTCTGTTGCCATCTCCAGGTTAAACAAGCTTGTATACCGGTTTCCAGAGCAATATAGTTTGAGGCTGCATGTATCACGTTTTATGTGATATATGGAGTTTGTTAACCCCCTAAAACACGTCCACCTGCGTATCTGTCATCCTTGGTTTTAACAGTGCAGAAGACAGCTCTTCCAGAAATAACCTCAAGTTACCACCTAGAAATGAGCCGAGCATGATTCCACTGACCATTTATTTCGCTGGACGTTAAGTGGCTATTTCTAGAAAACATTTCCTGACATCGGTGCATCTCCCTCTCAAATCTAGGGGATACTTGTCATGTGACATCGGAATATAAGCGAAAGTGTCTGACCTCCCCACTCCCACTCTTCACCGTACTTTTCCAAGACCTGTGGTCCTTGAGAGTTTTAAGAAAACTCCCCTCTTAGGGCCTAGGACACTCACACAAACAGGGTGATTTTTTCTTCCTCTGGGAAGAAGAAATTGACAGTGACTACTGCTCCTCACAAGGTAAGACAAAACCCATGACTTCTTCCAAAACACTAGCTCCCGCTGAACCGAGGAAAAGGACCTCTGCAGTGTCTATATGCCCCTTGTTGAAAGTTTTAGTTGGAAAACTGTACTGTCTAAAGATTCTGTTTTTAAAAATTCCCTTATTTTAGAAATCATGTTTGTTTGCTTTTAGATGTTTCTGTAAAGGATGAGGGAGAAGCTTGTCAAGGAGGGCCCAAAATAAGGTTTAAAAAGGAGGATCATGATTCCATGTCATCATGGATGCTTAATTCCCCCTCTAAGTAAACACACACTCACATACACTCACACACACACACACAGGTACACAACATACCACCCCTAACCCCCAGGGAAGCAGCCTAATCGTGTTCACTGAAGCTCAGCAGATACCTACAGGCAAATCCCTCCGCTGACCACCCTATAGCCAAGACTAGACAAGGTCCTGGCAGTTGAAAAGCCCCTGTTCAGGTAGCCAGATGGCAACGACACAGCTGACCCCTGCCTAGTATCCGGCTTGGGTTTCAACAGGGAATAAAAGATAAAATGCTTTGTCCTCTCGATGTCCACAACTGAGCTGTTAAGGAAGTCCGAAGAATTCAAATACTATCTTGCCCCAAGCATCCCTTATTTGAAAAAACTCTAAGACAAGTGTTCAGGTGCCTGGAACATGGCTGACAGGCTCTTAATTAAAAGTTACTCCAAAGCGACCCCACTTTACCATGTCGGAGAGTGATACTAAAGGGGATGGATGGGGTTTCTTCCTACACGATGAAAATGTTTTAAAACCATGGTGATGACTGCACATAGCTGCGAATATACAAAATGCCACAGAATTGTATAGTTTAAATGGGTGAATTGTATGGTATGTGAATAATATCTTAATAAAAGCTGTTTAAAAATTCTTAGTTCATTCTAAGTTGGTACCGCGATTGTAAGGTTTTCTTCCTTTGCTAACACTCAGGCTACAATACACATACACTAAAGTTGTACTTTCCAGGCAAAAAGCAAGAAACCATTGGCTGCAATTTTGCCAACAACGCAAAATTTCCTCCATCTGTGATATTTTTTCCATCTCAGAGGCAGAATGACGAAGGCAGAACCTCTGCCTCGAGCCTGAAGATCTCGGTACCTGTTCTCTTCCTCCAGCTCCTCTTTCCTATTCATCATGGCCACGATGGCTTGTCGCAGTTCATCTAAGGGAAGAAAGCGAAGTCAAAATTAATCAGCGGGTCGGTCTCGCCTGTTACACCGTGCTCTCACCGATCTCAATTATGCACTATTTTGGGTGACTTGTCTAGACAACTTCCCTTTCCCTTTCAAAAATAAGCCCTACACGGTCTCCGTTATCCAATGGGCTCACACGATCACACAAAATGGAAAGGTGGGGCAGATGGGAACAAATGCAGAGGTGTTTCCTTGGTGAACACACTCAGCCGCTCTGGAAAAGGGCTTGCAATTTCTAAGTGTTTTTCTAAGTCTCTGCTACTGGACAACATCTGTTTTGAACAATGACAAATTCCCAGTTATAGCTATTTATCAACAGATCAGACGGAAGCAGATCGAGTCACACTTGGGTCCACATTGACACAGAAATGCTTACTCAGGTTTAGGAAGCTATCTGGTTTTCCTTCACCGACTGCCATAGTTAGCATACAGGCGACACTGTAAGGGGGGAGGGGTCCCCTCTCCTGTAAGTCCACAGCTACTTACAGGAGCTACTCTTCCATATACCTTTTGTGTAGAAAAGCATTCATTGATAGGAAACCACACCTTTAAATTAGACAACCACCCAAGTTTCCTACTACGTCAAACAACCGCTGTCACTGTCCACCATATATTAAGAACATTGTTCACCATATCACTCAGATCTCAAGACCTGAACTTCTGAGTTTCTCCTGGAGAGCCAATTTTGCTTTGGGTTGTTCACTCTGCCCCAAAAAACTCTATGAACAATATTTCCCTCTTGGGATTGGCTGCTAGGAGGTTCACGGCCAAAATTGCACATCTAGTGATCGTACGTGGCCATGTGGCCACCTTGACGTGCCCTAACCTCACCTGGGATCTCCAACCAGTCTCTCCACCTGTGCCAATTTACCTATAACTGGCCTCGCTTTATTTATTTTTTTGTTTGTTTTAATATGCTGCTTCAGGTCCTCTTTCGGAAGGAAGGATGGTCTGTTGGTTTCTTCCTTTTAGCTAATATTTGAATGCTTACACTTGTCAAGTTCTGTTGAAAGCCCTTACAGGCACTAACTATCTCAATTAATTTTTTATACACACCTAACAAACACGTGCCACCGTCCCATTCTAATAGGCTATAAATTACTGCAAAGAAGAGGAAACAGAGGAGGAAGAAGACAGATAAACAGGTGGGTCTCTGCCCCTTACACTCGGACGCAGGGAGAAAGGCTCGTCAGAGACCCTGGGGAAGAAATGGGGTGATGAGACCAACGCGGTCCTCAGACGGCAGTGGAGGAAGTGGAAGCCCGCAGCCCAGGTCTCACGGGGAAGAAAGGAAATGAATTATGGGGGCTCCTCCCCAACCTCCAGGAGAAGCTCCTCTGTTCAGATGAGGTGGGACAAAAAAACAGACCCTCCGCTGTCTTTTCCAGTCCAGAGCAGCCACATCTGTGTGGTGAGGATGTGACTAAGAGGTCACCCTGGCTTCCCCACTGCAGAAACGGGGCCTCCTACGGTGCCCGCGAGGAGGTCTGTTCCTCAGGCAGCCCTCTCCTGGTGTCGCCATCACCAAGAAGAACCAAAAACCAATGGGTCAACATGCATTTGTCAAGCACCTAAAGACACAGGCACTGTCCTTGGCACTGCAGGTGAAGAGAGAATAAAACAGACCAAAGTCCCTGCCCGCACAAGAGGCCTTCTCCCTAGTAGGGGGGACAATCAAACAAATGCGCACGTCACACTCAGGGTAATGGGGGTGCCAGGAGGAAAACGACGGCGACGTGAGACTGATGGCGGGCGTGGTGCCATCTCCCACGGGTGCTCTGGGAAGGCGTCTCCGAGGAGACGACACGTGAGCAGAGGCCTGGTGGAGAGCGGGTGCCAGCCTGCTGCTGTGCGGAGGAAAACCACTGCACACAGCAAAAGGCACATGCGAAGGCCCTGACCAGGTGTGAGTCGGGTCACAAGAGGAAGGCAGAGTGACATGAAAAAGGTGAGGGTGGCACGCAACAAGGGCAGAACCCAGCAGCCTCAGACCTTGCCAGAGTGAAGGTACGTGGCAGGGAAGGTGCCCCCGGGAAGCTTCCAACCTTAAGGACTTGATGACAGCTCGAGCAGCCACCACTTAAATGTTTCATGCACATTGTCTCATTGGTGCTGCGGATCGGCTCTGCAGGAAGCTATCTTCAAATCCGTTTTACAGACTCAAAGAAATTAAATGTAAAAACAGAGCTGGAATTTGAATATAAACCTGTCCAACTGCAAACTCCGCATCCAGCCCTAAGCAACACGATAACTGCCACCGCCCACAGGCAGTAATGCAGAGCTACTGTTTGATCGGCCCCTCACAGTGACATCGATCCACTGTACGGATGAAGAACAAACCTGGGGAGGTTATTAAGTCAGTCACACAACACACACCTTTAAATGCCAGAGCCAGGATCGAAACCGAGACCTGTGGCTCCAGGTTGACGCTGCTGTGAAGACGCACAGCGGTGACTGAGGTAGGAGGGCTGGGGAGAAGACCGATGTCGCGTGTGTGCTATGTCCACAACGAAGGCCGCTGAACGGCACGGGTCCAGGTAATGGAGCCACATCAGGACACTGGGAGGCCCAGTTCCTGCCACATGTTATAAGAACAGACCATATATGACCCTCTCAACTTTTCTCAACATTTGAAATTTTTCATCAGAAAACATAGGTAGAAAAAGCATTTCCAGAAAAGATCATAAGATTAGGAAGATGGGGGAGCAGGCAGGACTGAGAAGGAAGGAAGGTTAGGCCATGGCAGAGTTAACCAGCCTAGAGATACAGAAAGGGGCTGAGTGGCTGCCTCGAAGCCCCAGGGAAAAGCGAGCTGGCATGGGACACAGAGAAGCTACGGAGAGTGGGCGGCCTGCCCACACCACGCTCTGCCTGCAGTTACGATGGCCCCGAGCTCACACATTTGTTCATTCAACAGTAAACATCTATTGAGCACCTACTGGGTACGAGATACCTTCCCAGGAAGAGAGCCGGGCCAACTTACCTAAGGAAGGAATGTCCTTGAAGAAGGATTTCTTAATGGAGAACAATAAATAATACACGTTCACACGCACCTACGATGAAAGAGTCTGTATGACTCTGCATTCTGAATTTGACCAGGTAACTGAGGCTCTGGCTCAAGGACTTAGACCACTGCCTCGGCCTCTGTGAGCCTTTATTTCCAGCACAAGGAGCGAACAGGACCCAGCTTCCCACCCCCGTGGGGTGCTGTAAGGTTCAGAGGAGAGATGAGACGGGACAGTGCTGTGTCCAGGCACTGCCTCTTCTGGACTGCAGCAGGCAGCATTAATAATTTAGAACTCATCCTAATGCTCAAGTTTAAAATGATTTAACTGAAAACGCTGATTAATCCATAAAAAAACAAAAACAAAAAAATGACAGTAACTTATTCCCATAACACCATAGCCATGGGGGGGGGGAAAAAAAAGCAAGCGTAGCATAATATATTACTGAAGACAGCAGGGTGCTATCTCGCTGGCTTCGTCTTCCAGAACCCTGAGCGGGCGGTGAGGCTGCCACCGTGTGCTATACCACACACTTGGGAAGCTGCCTCTGTATCCTGAGGCCTGTCTGAATTCTGTATTTCCTGATATGGCCTCCTCTCCCACTGGGGTTCGCAACTGGCCCAAACTTCACAGGGGAGCAAAGGAATAGGATATTCATAATTGAGGTCTGAGGCTGAAAGACATGAAATTTTTTTTTTTTTAAGATATTTTTTGGAGCAGTTTTAGGTTCACACACAGCACAACTGCAAGGAAAGTACAGAGATCTCCCGCCCACCCACTGCCCCCCGCCACATGCACAGCCTCCCCCATTACCAACGCCCCCCACCGGAGTGGCATCCTGTTACAAATGAACACACGCGGGCGCATCGTGGTCTCATCGTGGTCTCCCAAAGGCTCTCCATCGGCATTCACTCTTGGGTTGGGCATTCTGTGAGTCTGGACAAGTGTATACTGACATGTATCCACATTAGAGCATCATACGGAATAGCTTCACGGCCGTAAAAATCTTGTGCTCTGCCAAGTCATCCTTCCCTCCCACCAACCCCCAGGGAAATCTCTTAGTCAGAGACCATACTCCACTCTCCAGGCTTCTGTTCAGTGGCGGCACATCACGCGCACGTCTGACTTATGCTAGTGAACCGCTTGCACAAGGTCTAAGCAGGATGAGAGCTTGGCAGAGCACATGGCACAGGCACCCCCACCACCAGTGCATTCAGCACAGGGCACCCCAGACTGCACAGGACAGGAGCGGTCCCTCAGCTATGCTGAGCCTCTCCCGGAGGGAGCAGCCTGCCTCTGCAAATGCGATCCTGATGCTGAGATGTTTGTTTCATGCCCTCTCCTGGAGACACTAGGGCACCACTGACCCTTTACCTGGCCTCAGATGTAGGGACAGCAATCTGTCAGGACCCAGGTCTAAATCCTGACTCTGCACCTGGGTCACTCTGGGCAAGTTGCTCACCCTCTGTGAGCACCAAGTCCCATATCTATAAAATGGGATCTTAAGAGTCACTATCTCATACAAGCGTTGCAAGGACTCAATAAGGTCTATGTAAATGAGGTGCTTAGAACAATGCCCAGCACATAGAAAGCATTCAGCAAATGTTACCGATCACTGGAATCAGTGCCTTTCTCCTCATGGTGGGGACGGAAAGACAGGGAAAAGGTAGTAATGACCGCCCAAGTATAGACTGTTTCAGTTGAGCCCTTCTCAGGAGTTAGGAGATTTACTGAGCTCCTGTGTACCTTGATCTTGGGAAATAAAAAGAATTCTTTAAAGTGGTCTACGCCCTAAATCAGCAGACTGGATAATGGAATTTTCTGAAGAGTCAAACAGCCTTTATCACCATGGGCGACATGGGAAAGCAGACCCAGGGAGTGAGGTGTCACCTGGAGGAGACTGAGCAAGAGTCTGGGTTCCGGGCTTTTAGGCAAAGCATGAGGGGACCCCGAATACTGCCACTCAGACTTTGCAACTGAAAATTGTATATTCCGCGGGGGAAAAGAAAACTCAGAGGAAGAACTGCTTCCCAGATAGTTCCAGAAAACAGAAGAATGTTCTTCTGGCAAGGAACAGCCACAGTCACTGTAATGAGAGCTCTCGGCCACAAGCTCTCCTTGAAGGGGACATGAGTCACATTGCGCAGAAGCCACAGGAATAGTGGATGACCAACGCTGACCCAATCCACGCCATTGTGCTGGCAGAACCCTTCCATTCCACACTGTGCATTTTCAGCTCCGTGGACCACGCCCCCATATCGGCATCTACATCAAAAGCCGTATTCTTCTACTGGGAATTCTAGGGAAAATCCGTCATGGAAACAAGGCTGTGGGACTGTCCCTTCTGCATTCTCTATGCTGCCATCACAGAACATTCATGGAAATGGCCCAAGAGCTAGTATCCCTGACTCCCCAAAAAAAACGCTCTTTCACTTTAAATGCATTCACTTTGCTGACTCTTCTTGAGCAGTAAATCCAGTACGTGTGTAACGTCTGAGTTGATTTCCATATATTGCATAAATTTTATATTTTTCCAAGCACCAGTGACACACGCTGGCAGAGGTCTCCCCAGCACTGCGCGTCCCATTATTTGTTTAGTCTATCACTGATTTCCTTCCTCTATTACCTGCCACGGCACACATGACAAGTGACGACAGAGCAGGGCTTCTGCACCGCAGCTCTGCAGAGCCTGGCTGAGCTGGGTCTCCCCGTCTTCAGACTGAAAGGCAAAGGACCATCCATCTCAAAACCAGTTGCTGGCTTGGCTTCAGAGAACTGAACAGCCAATCCAGTCAAGTCCACAGGAGAATGTTAACTTTAACCGCAAGCAGTCGATCCGGGATAAAGGGCAGCGTTCCCAATCACCGTGGAAAAGATGGATTTGTCCACAAATGTTGCCAGGGCAAGGAATCATTTTGAGAACAAGAAACAAGACAAATCTCTGCTTCTGCTATGTATCAAAATAAATTTCAGACCATTTAAATAATGTGAAATGCAGCAATAAAAGCTCTATAAATATGTGAACAAACATCTTGCAGCATCAGAAGTCTTTCTTAACATGAAAGCAAAAAACAACTCCATTAAGGAAATGAGTTTTGATTTTTTTTTTTTTTTTTTTTTTAGCTTCTGCACATGAAGGTCCAACCTAACATCAAGGCAGCAAACGGGCAGCGCAGAAAGAACACAGGTTTTCTAATCAAATCCCAGATCCTCTATGTCTCACCTCTGCGACCCTGGGCAAATGACCGCCTCTTTGCCTCTCAGTACCCTCGGAAAAATGATGCTAATATTGCTGACTTCCTAGGAGGGGCAGGGATCGGCGACAGTGTTATAATGGCTACGCTCATCCGTTTTCACACTATCTATGGCTACTTCCATGCTACAATGCCAGAGCTGTTGTGGCAGAGACCAAGGGGCCTGCACTGCCGAAAATATCTGCCATATGGCCCTTCCCAGAAAGGGGTTACTGATCCCTGTCCAAAGGTTTGCCAACTCATCTTAGGAGAACATCCAGAAGCTGCCCTCCGCTCCCCCACCACCAGCCCTCTTGGGTTCAGGGCTGAAGGTGGCTCTCTGTGGTGAGGCATGTGGCCTGCCAGACACTGGTGCAAATCGGCAGGGCCACAGGCGAGACACCAGCAAGAGCCTATGGACCAGGCACTCACCGATGTAGAACAGCCGCTGAGCAGCTGCCGCTGCAGACACCGGATATCCCTCACCACCTCTTCAAAGATGCCCTCAACTCTGTCTCTGGCTGTCCCTGCTCAGCCTCCTGCCCTAGATCACCTTCTTCCAGCCTCTCTGGTCTCCCAAGGCAGCTGAATCTATATCCGGGGCTCAACCACTGCCTCCGCCCTGCCGCAGTTCGAAGCCGCAGCAAAGCCGCAGCCCACACGCACCACAGCCGCTTGCTTCTCTGGCTCGGGCCTCGGCCTGTCTCCTCGGCTTCCCCTTGCTTCGCCTCCCACTGCATCAAACCCGCTCCCCTTCTCTCTGTTCCCAGGACCTGGAAGGCCTGGCTGCCTCCCCAACTTGTAGCCTCCTTTAAGTTTCAGCTCAGGATCACCTCTCCTGTGACACCTTCGCCTGCTGGCTGTGGCAGGTGCATGAGGCAGCAGGCCTGTCCTGTCTCATTCATGTCCCTTCTCTGCCCTCAGAGGCCTCCAGTTCCCACCCATCCGAAGCTTTAGCTGGTGGGACCTAGGGAGGCTAAGCCAATCATACCGAATCTTCCAGAAGTTTGGCATAGGCCAAGTCTCTGCCTAGAGATGAAGGGGGATGGGACGATGTAGCTCATCCAAACATAAACAGTTCAAGTTATTCTAACGAGAGCCAAGGGTAGTTTACCAGGGCTCTCTTGTCACCAGATGCAGAGTCCTGGCCTGGGACAAATGAGATGCAGGCACAGGGAAGGAGCCCACCAAAGACAAAAGCCAGTAAAACCTCTCTGGGCAAGCCCACCCTGTACGGAGAAAACGCTGAGCAACGCGGCCGGCATCTGACGTGCCAAACGTGTGCCCCAGGGCCCTGTGGCCTGATGCTGTGGTAATGCCACAGAGGAGCCCGACCTCTGAAGAGAGCCTCGGCCCTGTGGCCTGATGCTGTGGTAATGCCACAGAGCCCGACCTCTGAAGAGAGCCTTGGTAAGCTTGCCACCGACTGACTTGGTCCCTTGCTGCGCCAATGTAGCCAAGACAGCTCTCCAAGAGCAGCATAACATAAACATAAGCAGACAGGACAGAGGCGTGGCCTCCCAGGTCCCGCAGTACCCCCAGCCAGCACCCAGGCCCCTTGGAGCCCTACAACACTCTGCCCTTGTGCTCCTAACCTGAGCGGGTGCTGAGTCCTCAAGCCAAACAAGCCAAGGAGAGGTCACTGGACCCGTCTTTCCCCAAGCCCCCCACCTAGCATGTGTAAACCTCCACAATAGCACTCGGCCCCCAGGCTGGAACTGTTCATCTGTGGCTCTGGCTCCCAAAGCCCCCCTATCCCCAAGCCCGCGAGTCCCTGAGAACAGGGGCCCCAGGGCTCGCCACAGCCCCAGGCACGGTACATGGGACTAAAATGAGTCAAGGGCCAGATGAACAAGTGAATTCATGAACAAGAGGATGACTGACACCCACTGGGAAAACGTGGCCCTCATCTCCAGGAACTGAGCACAGATGGGCCGGGCAGAAATGGCAACTGCATTTAATGGTAAGTTCAAGGCCCCAGCAGAGAGTGCTAACCAGCGGGTTCACAGCTGCAACCTCCTGCCTCAGTGACAGAGATTCGGGCTCAAACTGAGTTTTTTCCAATATGTGTCTCAGATAGCTACACGTGGAAGGAAGGAGACAAATTCTTATGTCACTACCATAATCTAAAACTGGACAAGCCCACAGAACCATTTCCCTCCCTCCTCGGCACTGACCACCTGAATCCCCGATCTCAAGCAGGTCAGCAGAGCAGGGACCCAAAAATAAACACAGGCATGCAGTACAGGTAACCCTCACCCACCACGCAATGATTATGGGCGTCAGAGGGTGCTGTATAAAGTGACGTTGAGGGAAAGACGAGAGTCTTCCCACCTTCGGCCATTAAAGGCCCTCCAGCGGGGGAAATTATCTTAAGATTAACTGATCTTCAACTCCCCTTTCCAAATTAAACAGGGAGGAGACTCGATACATACATCTGGACTCATGCGTGCGCACACACTCTGTCACATACATAGATCTGTGTAATAATTCTTTGGCTTTATTCAACATCTTTTTCCAAAGACCTCAAAAGAGTCTTTACAAACACTCCCCTGGGCCCATACTCAGTTGTATTTAAAGAGAGAGCTCGCGAGGGTACATGCACAGAAAAAAAAAAGTTTCTGAATATATACTTAACCTAGACCGTCATTTTTCAAACTTAACATACTGCTTTTTTTTTTTTAATCTTTTCTGCCTACCCAGTCCCTTTCCTTTTATCTCCCAGAGAAAGGATAAACTATATTGAGCTCCAAACGTAACTTTTAAAATCAATCTCGGGCCATTCTAGCTGTTTGTTCTGTTGCTCTCTCCTGCCCGCCCAGGGTTTTGACTTTGCAGTTTGTTATGATATGAGGGAAAAAAATGCTACAAGACCCGTTCCCAGTGCTCCAGTGGCCAGTGGCTGTTTTCGGTACACCCAGGAAGGCAGAAGGCACCTTAAACACACAACCTCATTTAAAACTCACCAAGGATAACATCGCCGAGAAGCAAGGATTACGACACCCATAACGTGAATGGGGCAAAAGGCCCAGAGGAGGGAAGTGCCTGCCCCAGGCCACACGGCCAGGAGAAGGCCGGGCGAGGACCCACACCGGCCAGGCTCCTCGGAAGCCTGGCCCCAACCACGCTGGCAGCACCAGGCCTAGCCATCCCCTCGCGGAGCACACGCCCTCAAGACACTCACCAGCTCCCAGTGCAAGGCCTCCAGCAACTCTGCCAACCTTTCTCTGTCCTCTTGGAAAATCAGCACTCTGATTAAATCTGCCACCCCAAGCCCCCACCCTGGGCTTTAAAACTATTATTTCTATATAATCTGGAAAGGAAAAGAAAAAGCTTGAGAAACTCATGGGAACAGACTGAGAAATATAAGAAAATCACGAGGGACAGGAAAAAAATACCTTGTAATATCTTGATAAAGTTCTAGATCTTTATTAATGTTTCCATGTGTGTAATTTGGGTTCTCTTGCTCATTCATGTGTGTGATCTCTCTCTCTCTCTCTCTCTCTCTCTCTCCCTCTCACACACACACACACACACACACACACACACACACACACACACACACACACACACACACACACACACAGTGTTTATAGTGACTTGCAGTACAAACCTTAAGGCAAGTGTCTCAAAAGCAAGTGCAGACATGGCCCCACAGGTAATGACAGTGAATGCGATGAAGTCTTCAGAGGGATGCGGGATGGTAGGAAAAGGGGCCTAGGCTGCCTCCAAATCTCATTTGTCAAGAGAAGCCAGAATCCACATTTTTATACAAACCAATTTTAAAAGCTATTACTAAGGTTCTTAGCAGGCAGGCCCAAGCAATCACGGCCCTGCCCTAAAGCTGGAGTTCCTGACCACCAATCAGCTTGGAAATGTCAAGATAAGTAGCACACACATGCGCAGCCTTTTTTTTTTAATCAGCTTTCTGTCCCACATCAGAGAATGTAGACAGTATAGGGCCAGAAGGGGCCCGAGGAGATCGCTAATGGAAGCAGAGACCTCCAGGAGACGGAGAGAATGGAATGGCAGTGACTAGACACCCCAGGGCAGCTCCCCAGGAACCTCAAAGTGATTAACTCAGGGACCAGAAAGGCCTAGAAAAGACAGCACCTCAGTACACATGAAACTGTCATTAAGTTAGCAGGAGTTAACTCAGGGTGGGGGGAGGTCTCTTAATGACAGACATTTTCACATATTTCATATCTAGGAGTCAAGCAGTAGTCTCCACACTTATCTAAAATTAAAAAGAAAAAAAGACATCAGCACATCATTTAGCTTTAAAGAGGTATCTGCCAGAAGAACTAAAAATAGAAAGTTTCAAAGGTCACTTCAAGGAGAATAGAACTCAGTGACTTATTTGGCCAGCAAGAGGAGAGAAAGGGTGGGGGAGGGGTATTATAATTGTGGTTTTTAAAAATAACGTATTGAGGTAAAGTTTACAAAACATAAAGTTAACCACTTTAGAGTGAATGATTCAGCGCCATCTATTACATCCACAATGTTGTGCTGCCGCCACCTCCATCTAGTTCCAAAAAAGGCCCACCACTCCACAGTGCGACCCCCTTCCCCATGGAGCAGTTTCTCCCACATTACCCCTCCCCCTGGCAAACAGTGATCTATGCAATTTCCTATGCCAGCTGTTCCACATGAACAGATCCTACAATATGTCCCCTTTTGTGTCTTGCTGGCTTCTTTCACTTAGCATAATGATTTCAAGGTTAATCCACACCGTAGTATCAATACTTCATTTCTTATTATGGCTGAATAACATTCCATTGTATGGACAGACCTCGGGTCGTTCATCTATTCACCCACTGAAGGACATCTGGGCTGTTTCTATCTTTTGACTTTTGTGACTAGCACTGTCATGAAGATGTGTGTACACATATTTGTTTGAGTCCCTAGTTATAAATCTTTTGGGTTATACATCTAGAAGTGGAATTGTGGGGTCACGTGGTAATTCGATTCGCTTTTTGAAGAACCGTCAAACTGTTTCCCAGTGAGGAAGTATAGTTGTTTAAAGTCACTACGTCTCAGAGGAGTTCAGAAATTTGTACAGTAGATAACCATGACCTCACCTCCCAGCACAGTCGATTACTATTTTACCACATTCACTTCAAATTTAACGACAAATCATCACAGATAGAGCTGAAAATCCATTCTGGAGAATGGGATGGGGGTGAGAGGAACGGGGTGGAAGACAGCTGCCCGCCTCCGAGGGATGCGACTGCAGGGTGCAGCAGGGCGGTTTAGCATCACGCCCCACTCTCGCTCTCCTCGGCAGGAAACGCCAGTGACGTGCACAAGTGTTTTACAGAGAAAGGCCCAGCGAGAAGCACGCACCAGAAACCAGCGAAGTGTCTGGGTTACAGTGGCGAGTGGAATTAGATACTGTTGGATAATTCCTGCAAAACGGCTAAGTAGGTAGGCACCCATGGAGATGGCACGTGCTACAAAGGTATTCACACGGGCACTGCTGAGTAACTTCAGCCATCCTATTGCCATTAGGGTGTGACTCGACTTAGTAACCACCCCCCGACACACACACACACACACACGACCTGTGTCGTGCAGTCGGGGCCAGCAAAATAGCACGTCCTACTCCATGCGACTGCACCCCTGCCTGAGGCTTTACTGGCCTGGCTCCTGAAGTCATATGAATCTATAATCCTTGAGTAAACTGAGGACCCATTCTCTTGCTTTGTGGTTGTGGATGAGAATCCAATCCCTATCATACAATGGGAATCTCATCTAAGAAGAAAAACAAAAAAAACACTGGTAGCACCCCTCCCTCCCCTCTGGTTCCAAGCATCTACAGCCAGAATTCTCTGGCCCCACGATGTCACAGATTTGCAGAATAAATTGAAAGTAGATCCCTCATAGAAAATGATCTCTCAAGACCGCCCAGATGCTGTCAGCGTCCCAGACATCCATAAACCAAGAGACAAGGAGACACCTCCACCCCATTCTGCCTGCTCATCTCTTTCACGGGTGCTAGATCACAGATGTGGATGGGGTGAAGTCTTTGAAGGAGGCAGCTTTCTTGGCTTCGGCCCTAGGAGAAGAAAGCCTCTCTGCCCAGATCTCACTCTCTAGGGTCTGGACCTGGCAGGGCCTAGACAGAATAAGGGAGCACCCAGGTGGTGGGCAAAGGTGGCCTTGGCCTCGTGGGGACAGAGAGATGATGGCAGACACCAGGAGGGCAATGGTTCTCCAGCCAGGCTGGGCTGCATGTTCAAGCCACCTAAAAAGTTTTGTTTTTCTTTTCTAATGCTCAGAATGCACCACAGACCAGCTAACTCAGAATGGCCAGGTGAGCCCCAGGCACCGGTGCTTCTGGGTAAAGCTCCTCAGCTGACTCAAGACACAGCCAAGGCTGGGCAGCATGGCTGTTGGAGACCCCAGGCCAGAGCTGACTCAGCACAGCAGCAGTGGCATCAGCCAACACACAAAAGCTCTTACCGTGGGCCAGGCCCTGTCCGAGGAGCTTCACAGACATTACTATATCAGCCCCCCTGACACTCCCCAAGGTCCAGGCTGTCACTGATTAGCAAGCTAAGCCTCAGAGGGGTCGCACAGCTCAGAAGCAAGGACATCCGTGTTCAACAGCAGACTGCACAGCCTCACGGGGAGGCCTCTGTCCTTGGTCCTGAACAACGACACTGGTTTCTCTGGGCAAGGGTTTGCGAGTGTTTTCTCCTTGGGGGAAAGGTGACCGATACCTGTACCCAATGTGCAGACAAGCCTTATAACTGTCCCAGCCTGGTCGCAGATGTGTTCATGAGGAGCAGGGGTCCACGTCAGGGCTAGAGCAATAAAGGGGCCACAGCGTCCCCACGGGAGGCGTGGGGTTTTCAGAGTGACTAGGGAGCACACCAAAAGGGAAAAGCAGAAGGAGAGAGAAGAAACAGGGTTCTAGCTGCTTCTCTACACGTGACAATTTTTCACCCACTGTCAACCCTGAAGGATCATCTGGGCTGGCTGTATGAAAGGAACCAATGTGTTCCTTATTTCATGGAACCAGGTGTCACCCTCCCCTCATTTCACAGGTGGAAGAAGAGAAGTTAAACAGATTCCCTAATACCAGCTACTAGCAGGGTACATGCCCTGTGCCAGACATCGGGTGAAACTCTGCATAAACGGTCTCATCAAGCCCTCCAAACAACCCCATGAAGCAGTGCTAGTATCAAACCCATTTGACAGACAAAGAAACTGAGACACAAAGATCAGAACACAGGCCCACAACCAGTTACCATGTGATACCGTCTTCCCAACCCCATAGCAAGATCTCAGAAAGAGGCGGCCAGGGTTCCATGCCGGCTCTGTATTTCACCCCAAAAATCACTGTGCTCAAGATTATCACTGAACAGACAGAGCCTCAGCAGGTCCCAGGCGGAGTCCGCTTGGCCACAGGTCAGCTTCTCCTCACGGCACCTCTACCAACAGAGCCCACCCGCTCCTGGGACTCCAGTGCCGCTAAATGCGCCCAGGCCCCTGGGAGCTGTGCGAGCACTAGCATTCCCTCATTTTACTTAAGCGGGCTCCTGTCACCTGCAACCAAATGAGTCACATCTCACAGGCTGCAACTTGGAATCTACATGGAGCTGGCACTGGAGCCAACATGACCAGCCAGGCAGGATAGACACAGGATGAGAAAATGACATTATAAGCAAAGACGTGCGAGGTGAGGACGAGTAACGAATAAGGACTCCGGGTCCATGGCTGGCTTAGCCGACAACTGGCAAGGTGCTTTAGGCGTTTCACACCCACTTCGGGCCTCAGATGTTCCGTCTACAAAACAGGAGGTTAGACAAGCTGGTCCCCTAGAATCCTTCTACCTCTAAGATGCTGTGATTCATCAGGAGTAGCAGATGAGCCTTTCTAGTTTCTGGCTTCTGCAAGCAAATGTGGCATGTTAGGCACCCCCGTCATCTGCTTCTACCCACGGCTGGACAACCAGAAGAAGCGTGACCCTGACCTGCCTGAAGCCGCAGGTCTGCCGTAGCCCTGAGGGCTGTGACACCAACACCTGCTGTGATCGGCCTCACGCACTGCAGGGTAGCGGGGTTAACTGACGGCAAGGAAGATTAAATGCATGTGAAATACCATAAATAATTAGGACATCAGCTGCACAGCTTCCTTCCACCCTCAGGCTTTGGTATCATATGTACAGGCAATACTCACATAGACCCACACACATAATCTGCAATTAATTAGAAGCACACAGCCACTGAAAGGGCACAGGAAGATCTCACTGAGTGGCACCACTCTGCTGTCCTGCTCGACGTCTCAACGCTTTGATGTCTGTTACACAGAACACAAACTCCATATCACCAAGATGTACTGGGTTCCAGTCACAGCTCTGCTACTGTCTCCCTGTGCAGCCGTGTGTGTGTGACTTGCCCTCACTGGTTCTCAGTTTCCCCACCTCTGAAATGGGCATAATGGCACCCACCATGCACCTCCAAAGTGGTGGAGGTGATTGAAGGGGAGAGAGGACATGAGGTGTTCTGTAAATGAAGGATGCAATTGTTCTGGCTAAGTGGTCACCTCTACGGTCACCTCCCCAGTCATGGACAGCAGGGAAGGGAAGCAGAAGCTTCCCCCAAGTCTATAGTCAAGGCAAGTGAGGTCCAGAAAGGTGGAGTGACAATAAAGAGACACCCACAACACAATGGCCAAGAAACAATGGAAATCACTTGGCTCTCCTGACACCGAGCCCAGCATGCTGTCCCCAAGCATAAATACAAGGCGATGCGGGGCGAGGGGAGGGGTTCCTCCATCCAGAAGGAAGAAAAGTTGCACATCAACTGCCCCAGTGCAGGTAACAGACTCCAGAGCTAACGACGGGGTGACATTCAGGACCGGCCACACTGGAGGAAGAATGTGATCACAAACTGAACAATCAGTGGCCTTTAACATTCGTGGATTTTACACTTTGCTATTCTACCTTTAAAACCTAGCTCAGACATCCTCTCCCGCAGGAAGCCTTCTGGGGTGGCCCAAGGACCTCAGTTGCAACGTTCACAGCTTCCCCTGGTCGGTGGAGAGATATGCGTGGCCCACCACCTCTGAAGTCCCCTTGCATGGCCAGCCCTGCACGATGCCTGACGCGGGATCTTAGTAACAGGGCAGCAACGGGACCCAGGCCCGTTCGTGACTCCAGCAGCCCAAGGGCACATGAAGAACACGTTTCCTCCTCGCCAAGGACTCTGTCGCCTCCTTGTTTATGTTTAGGAAGCTTCCAAAGTTAGGGAGGAGGACTGCTGCCTTCTGAGCTGACTTCCCACTCTGAGGAAGTGCCCATGGCTTGTGCCTGGCATTCTCACCGTGGACCAACAGCTGGGGGCTCCCTTCTCAACCCCCACCGCTCACCCCGCTTTGCCATCAGAGGCCCAGAACTCCAAGGCCAAGTCCCGAGTCCCTCAGGGTGGTGAAGGGAGAGCTGGCAAGTCGACCCTAAGTGACCGGCAGGTGGACAGTTTCACCCAACAATAAACTCCATAGGCTCCCAGTTTTCAGCCAAGTCATACAGCTTTGGACCCTACAAAGCTCTGCCAGCCCTTTGCACACCCTCTGCCGGCAGAGCCCTGGGAACGAAGGCCGCGGCGTGGCTGTGTTTCCAGGAGAGAATGCACACTGGACCGCCCGCCGAGCAGCGAGCGCTTCCCAGACGCCCACTGGATGCCCCATCCCCTCTTCACAGGGGAACCGAAACAGACAACGTGGGGCTCAAGAGAACGAGCGGCCCCCACACTATCCAACCTGACTCTCTCTCTTCAGTGACCTTGCTTCACCCCAGCAGCCTGTCACCCTGGGATTCCCTAAACTGTCTGAAGCTACTCTGAGGTATTCTAGTTTTACGGTCCCGCCAGCCACCGCCTGCACTGTTCAGCCTAGGTGACCTCTATGTTATACTAAACTGACTCTGCTGGGTGGCTGTGCCAAAAGCCACTCCCGACACATTCTCCTTTGCTGCCTTCTGCCTTACAGGCTGGAAAGCAAGAAACTTGCTTTCCCAGTTTTTCTTGCAGCCAAAGGGACCAGGTTCTGGTCACGGAGATGTAAAGGAAAGTCTGTTAGGTGGTCTTTTGTGAAGGCTTTTATTTTCCTGGAAGAAAAAGCAGGTGCTACCCCTTCTCCCTTGCTTCCTGCTTGAAAACCGATAGAGTATCCGGAACAGAGTAACCAACTTGCAAACCTGAGACAACAAGCATTAGAATAAAAGCCGACAACTACGCAGGTTGGAGCAGAAAGAACTTGAATCCTTGGTGGCAATGAGCTACTGAACAATGACAGCCACACCTACCCCCAGACTTCCTGTTATACAAGAAATACAGGCACATCTCAGAGACGTTGTGGGTCCAGTTCCAGACCACACAGTAAACAGGCAAGTATTGCAATAAAGAAAGTCATAATCTCTTTGCTGGTAGAGGGTCTTGCTTTCAATTTGAAAAAGAAAAAACCACACTATGAAGCACAATAAAGCATGATCCGCCTCTATAAGCACTTAAGTCACTTAATTGGATTTGATGACTTGCAGCTGAAAGCATTCCTAAATGTCTTACCGCCTCCACACAGCATCCTTCTCAGGCCCACCTGGAAGTGAAAAATGACACTGACCCTCTTGCCTCTGAAGCCCTCTCTGGCACCCCACCCCCCGCACCCCGCACAGAGCCCAAATCCCACTCAGAACCGGTTTCCTTGCTCTCCAAACTCTGGAGTCCCCATCTGTTACAATGGGGGTCGCACTACCTATGACACAGGTTGGCTGTGGATACTAAAGAAGATAAAATACTCAATAGGGTGTGACAGTCACACATAGTAGGTCCTCAATATTCATTCATTTCCCTGGGAGGCGGCACAGCCAAAAAACTCCAGCTTGGTGCTCGGAGGGGCTTGGATTTGATACAGCTGGCTGGCACTATCAGTTACCAGCTGTTTCACCTCAGGTGAATGATTTAACCTCTCTGAACCCACTTTCTCACCTATAAAACGGAGAGATCAATATTCACCTCCTGCGGCTGTTTTGGGATTAAATGAGAATGAAGGGACAGCACCAGGCGCCAGTAGGAACTGGAAGGCCAACCCCCTCCCCACCATGCATGCCCCCACCCAGGAGAGACTCACCCCACACCAAACTCTCCAAAGGAAGCTTGAGGACAAGGCCACCTCCCCTTTGTGCAGCCAAGTTTGCAGCTAAGTTTCTTCGGCTCCCTTTCCGGACAGGAGCCGAGGGGAAGAAGGCAAAGCATCCAGGGAGTAAACAGGCTGAAGATAGTCCTGGCAGAAATGGTCAATCCTGGACTCGGCCAGGGGTTCGCACCTCAGGTCAAATGCAGCCCGAGGCCATCTCCCCCTTCCACGCTGAATCCCCTTTCCTGAGACGTACGAAGCCCTGCAGCAGGCCTGGGAGCTCGTCCCCAGGAGCCAGCAGGGAGGGAGTGTGAGGAACGCCACCTCCATCACCCACCTCGTCCAGCTCAAGGAAGCCCAGCCAGGGGCTGAGTAACGATCCCGGCCAGGCAGCAGGCCCCCTTTTCCACCCGAACCTGCACTCTGGGTGCTCCCCGGTTGACTGGCACCAATCCTGGGCTGCACTGAGTACTCCCAGTGATTCCTCGCAGCAACACTGCAAACCGCCAGCGAAGCCCGTAGGAGAGGAGGGTGCACGTCGGAGGCCAGCTAAGCACTCAGGCCCGAAGCCTGTGGGCCGCCGGGAACAAGAATGCACGAGACAGGAACCAGGTGCTGTGGATGAGCACGGGCACGAGGCAGGGCGCTCACTCCTCCCACCTGCACAGCAGCCCGCAGGTGGAGGGGCGACGCCCCAGCCCCAATGCGCATGCCTGGGGCTCGCCCCGCGTCACACAGGCCGTGCCAGAGAACTGAGCTGGGGCCAGCGCCCAAACCTAGGCTCCTTCGTCATACCCAGCCACAAGTCCATTCTGCTGCTCCCAAACCAAGGGCGATAGTGGGGGAAGGAAGCCATTTGTTCCTGCGCACGCGCTGGTCTCCACCTTCCAGCCCCGCCCCTCCTCCACTAGCGAATTCTCAACCACCTGCTCCGAGAACGGCAGTCCTCCACCCCGACAGCTCTGAGCTCCCTCACCACCGCTGCCCTGGGCAGCTCGCAATGCCACACCTGGTCCTTGCCGCCCCCTCTCGGGAACATTCATTCATCCATTCATTCATTCACCAACTATCTCCGAGCACCTGCTGGGTGCCACACATGGCACTAGCCCGGACTCCAGGTCCCTCTCACACAGCTTCAGACCAGCGGGGAGACAGATACTAAACACGTGCAGAACGAAATCGTCACAGACTGGGAGCAATGCTAGGAAGGGAAAGAATGAGGACAGGATTATGTGGAGGGAGTGGCCCGGCAAGGCTGAAGAAAAGGTGACAACTGAAAGATGACTAAATGAGAGTCCTTCGGGTAGACAGGAGGGTGGAGGAGGAAGAAATCACAGGCAGATGGAAGGGCTGGTTCAAGTCCCTGAGGGGAGAAAGAACTTGGCAAGTCTGAGGAAGTGCCTGAAAGCCAGTGTGGCTGGAGAGGGACAGGGACAGAGAGGAAAAAGGACAGGCCAGGGACACAACAGGCCACGGCAGGAATCTAGATTTTGCCCCAAGTTCAGAAAAAGGCCACTGTAGGGTTCTGAGGAGGAAAGTGGGCTGGAAAGACAGGGTCTGGATGTGCCCGTGTCCCATCCCCAGACAGACCACCACCTCGCTAAAAAGAACAAGCGAGTGGTGCATCTCTTCCTTGTCTTTCCAGGAATCCTTGTGCACGTTCCATGGTATTAAAACCTTGGGCCCCCAAGGAAAAAACAGTACTTTCTCGTAGCAATCAGGTTTGCTTTCTCAGCGTCCAGCTTGTCTTAACAGGCCTTAGACAGAGAGTTGGCCACGTACCCAAGACGTGGTACAGAGGCTGGCATTAGACACCAGGGCCTCGTCTGCAGTGATCAACTTGGGGCCATGTGTTTTTTCAAAAGCCTCTAAGTCTGACAGAAACCTGGGGGTGAAGCAGCCCAATCTCCCTCGCACACCTGCTCCCCCAGCTGGCACTCTCCTGTCCTCACGGTGGGCTCGGCAGGCCGTGAGGCGGCACCAAAAGCTTGCCTCTGCCTCCCGCATGCTCCAGGGTCTGGGGCATCTATGGAAAACCCGCTCGTCTGGAGAGAAGAAAAGCTGTGCCAGTTCCACCTTGAGAGCTAGAAAATTAGTCTCTAATCAGACTAATACGTGGTCACCATGGTGGGCAACAGGAGCCATGCACGGGGAAGACGGGTGCCAAAGCCAGTGAGGACTGGGGTCCCACTGAGCAGAAGTAAATAAATCATATTGCCACAACTATTCTGCCTCAGGAACCTCTGGGGGAGAAAAGGTCCCCAAGCAGGGACATGGGAAGAGAGTCATCTGAGACTTATTGCAGTTCGAGACAGGCAGGATGTAGCTCTGAGGAAGTCCCCGCAGCTCGTGCCCGATGCCAGCTCCAGCAGCCCTTTGTTGTTTTCAAAACACCTGCCAACTGGGCATTCACTCTGCCCCGTGAGGAAAGCAGGCAAGCGAGGTCGCTCTCGCTTTAGAGACGAGGAAAGTGGGAGCTAAAGCGGTCAACCCTGGGGCCTACAAGAGTGTCCACGCCCTTCTCACAGGAACCTTCTAGAGTCTGGTGCTGGGCTTCTCAGCTGGCAAACTGGACAGCTTCCTACCTGCCGTGTGCTCTCTCTGCTCCAGCTGGCAGCAGCTCCGTGGTGTGGGCACAGGCGCCTGCACGCAGGCGATCAGGACGAGGCCACCGTGAGAACGAGGAGGCAGCTTGGCGTGGTGCCCCGAGCAGAGGCTTCGGGCTTGAGCCTGGGTTCAAATCCTTGCTCCAGCAATGACCAGCTGTGTAACTCTGAGTAACAAACTGAACCTCCCTAGGCTCAGGAATACAGTCACACAACTCAGGGGGCTGCCGGGGGAGTTAAATGAGCTACAGACTATAAACTCCCTTGCCCCTGCCAGCTCAGTGACACAGTAGATGTAGTAGGTCCCCAGCAAGCCTGGTTGCCTCTTATCCCTTTCCTAAAAGAAGAGACAACACTTCCAAGACGCAAAGGGTTAAGGGGTGGAGCCAGATCCAGTGTCCAGGTGCTTCCAGGGCACCGGCTGCCTTGGCCTCCCATGGTCAAGCCCAGCCCACGCGTCCTTTCTGATGGAAGTCACTAACCAAGTCTCCCCATGGCCCGGCATGGCACTTCCCTTAAGCAGGGGCATCAGGACTACCAGCTCCAAGAGCAAGATGGCAGGCTCCCCCAGACTCACCCGAACCCCTTCCACACTTCCATCAGTGCTTCTCAGGGAGTGTCAGGCAAGGGAAGTACAAGTCAATTTCCTCTGCTGCCAGGAGGGCTTCTCTGCCCCAGGATTGCCCAAGAAGATCCCGCCTTCCAACGCCAAGTGCATCTGCCATCTCAGCTGGAGTGGCATAATTATCCTCTTTGGGGCAGCAAACAGAGCAATTGATATATCAACAAGAAAATCTCCACGGTTCAACACTGACCTTTCCCTTATTCCTGTGTTTTTCTAGCAATTCCTAATGCAGTTCTACATCTCATTTGGGGGCTGTCAATCAATCCCTGACCTTAAAAAAAATGCCCATGGCTCAAGTCATTTCTTAGCTTCTTCAGCACCTCATTCTATCACTGAAAACGAGCTCTTTAACCTCTCTGGGCCACCCTTTCTTCATTGATAAGATGGACAAAAGAGGCGTGGGGAGGACGAGTAAGGATGGAGATCGAGGCCAAGCAGAGGCCTGGCACATGATTGGCAGTCAACACATCAACAGCCACTAGTCGCCGTGATTCTGCTCTGTTCACACGACCAACAACCACTAATCGCTCACAAGATGCAGGCCCCAGGCAACATACTGAGGACACACAGACAGATGACAGAAGAGACACAATCCACGATCCGGCCGCCGGCCCCTAAAGAGCTTGCAGAGGGAAGATGTCACCAAATATCTGGGGGTTGGGAGGGTCAAAAAATGCTTCTTTAAAGGAAAAATTCTTGTGTAAAGGCTTAAGGAGGGAATAGCTGGCCCCCCAAAATGGGGCAAGGCCCCCCACAAGAGAGAAAACTGCTTATGTTAGGAATTACACACTCAACTACCTAGGGGCCAAGGCAAGGGAGCCAGCCAGGTGGGACTTGGAACAACGGGCAATGGCCTTCTCAAGTGGGGGCAGCCACTATTTGGCTGCTGCTGAATGCCATGCAAAAATATCTAGTGGTCCCAGATGTTCTGATTTTCCTTCTGAGGTCAAACGGTTTGGTTTGTTGTTGGTTTTGTTTTTATCACATGAAAATCTCCCAATGGTTAAACGTTGGCAACGAATTGAAAAAATGTTTTCAATACTGTGCGACCCAAACAAAACCCTCTGAGGACCTCCAGTGAGAAGAAACCCGTGGGCATAAGCAGATGCGGAAAGTGAAGGAACCATACAGTAAACACACGAGAACTGTCGGCTGTTTATATTTGTTTGGAGATCAAGAAACGGCACGGGATGCAGCGGAAACAGGCAGGGGCCGTTTACGGAATGTCCTCCAGGAATGACAATCTCTGAAGAAGTGTCACCTATGGTGGTGGCTCCATAAATCTCTACGTGTGATAAAATCTCTCACTACTAGGCGTGCGCGCGCACGCACACACACACACACACACACACACACACACACGATAGCTCATGTAAAAACTGGTGAGATCCCAACGAAGTCCGTAGCGGTGTCGGTTTCCTGGTTTTAACAATGAGCTATGAGTCTGTAAGACGTTATCGTTGGGGGAAGGTCGAGGAAGGGTACATGGAAATTCTCTACTACTTTTTACAACTTCTTGTGAGGCTTAAATTCTTGCAAAAAAAAAAAAAGTTTAAAAATATATATGCCCCCCCAAAAAAGGTGCCGTGGTCAGACGGACAGTGTCGCCTTCTACCCGGAGCAGGCATCACCCCCCACAGCCCCATGTCCTCGTTTATAGATGGCCACGTGACCACTCAGAATAAAAACATTTCCTACCTTCTCTTGTGGCCCAATGTGGCCATACAACTTATTCCAGCCACAGTGAGGTGAGTGGGAAGCGATGTAGATGTTGAGGCTGAGCCTTTAAAACAAAGAGCCATGCTTCCTCTCTGGCAGAAAGCCGAGTGTGGTGGACATGTGGAAAAGGGTGACATCTGAGAATGACAGACCAACCATATAAAAGGGGTCTGGGTCCCCAGCTGTTAGGTGGGAAGAAATAAAACTGTATCTCACTTAAACCAGTGTGACTCCACGTCTTTGTCACAGTAGCCAGAGCAACTTCCTGCCTAATACACTGCCATATGCGTTTCCTGACAAAGGAACCAACGCATTAGCAAGGTGATGCTTCAGTCCCAACCCTCAGCCTACACAAGCCGGCGATGAGCAAAATAAATCTACAGAAGCCAAATTCCTTGGGTCCCTGGTGAAAGCATCTCGCATTAAGCTGTGACAATCATACTGCAGTGTGTCTCCCTCCTCCCCGATGTCATCTGGATGGAGATGTATGCTCTGTCCCTCCCGAGGAGCCATCGCGGTGAAGATGGATGACGGAGGGACCCCTCCAGGAAGCAATCACTCTTTATGTCCTCCCACACTGGTCCACCTGGCACACCCACCGCTAAGCTCTATTAAATATGAGCTTAGCAGTGGGATCCCTCGGTCCCAACTTCTCAGCTCAATCACCTGAACTTAGTATCTACACAAAAAGAACTCTGCAAAACTCTCCTCTCCTGAGTGATCCCTCCACTTCAGGGAATGTGGCTTGACTGTGTGGCAGAGCCATATTGATGAATCTAAAGGCTTCTGGGAGGAGAGAAGGGACAGGAATCCTCAGAAACACAGACAGCACTTTTCGCCATTATTGAGTTTTCCACTGCTAACATATTACCTGAAAAAAAAGCATCTGCTACTCGAGGTCATCAGTGCTACCCAGAAGAGAACTAATTTAGACTAAAGGGTCAAACGTCATTAAAAATATGTTGGTGGATTTTTTTTTCCCCAAAATCCTTTTTTCAAATCAGATTCTTAGTACAGTCCGGCTTCATATTTGAGTTAACTGTGACTCTAACCGTGAAGAAAACTGCTCAGTGCGTTGTCTCACACTCTGAAGATCAAGGCTGCCTTCTCGGAAACTCCCCAAGTAAGCCTCAGTCTCCTTCCTGCATTGATTAGCCAGGGAACTGACAAAAAGAGGCAGTCATAAAATACAAGTCGGTCCAAGTTCAGTGCCAAGTTGACACACCTGCGGAGAGTCTAACCAAGCTGACATTCCCAGCAGACATTCAGACGCAGCAGAAGGCAAGTCTCTGGCATTCTTTCCAGTTCATTTTCCTCAGTGTAATTTGTCTTTTGGACCTATCTCTGGAAGGCAAAGAATGCTCTGAATATAATACAGAGAGATAAAACCAAGAGTCACCAAGTATTTTTAACAAGATCTGCGCAAAAAATGTAGCAGATTTCCAGTATTCACAGCAATCGGTGTATCAACTATTTCATGTGCTTTAAAGAACTACAACTACAGTGCGTGATATGATAGCTCCCGCCCAAAGTTGATCCTGGAGCAATTCTGGATGACACCACGCCACCAGGCAACACCAGTGGCAAGAACTTTCTAAAAAGTACCGGCCTCAGAGAACTCCTGCACAGGTGATCTTTGTGTTTGGTTTCCCTTGAGAGGATTCCCCCGGCATCTAAGTGCCCACAAGCATAGAACCACACCTTGACTTCCAAACAAGGCACGTACCTGTCAGAGGGTCTGGGACCAGGTAGCAGCCAGAGTTTCATGGAAATGAATTCCGACTTTTTGCTGCCTCATCTAGAATGAGAGCCTGAGATGTGAGTTTCCAATCCTAGGAGGCTGACATGACTGAAGGGCCTTTTTTCCACCTAAAGTTCATCTTTTTGTCTGTGAATTTTAGAAGGACCCTAACCACACAGTTAGGCCTCTAGGAACGAAGGAATAAATTGATCATTACGGGAATACCACAGAGAGATGATAAATGGAAACCAGAAGACATTAAGAAGGCACTTTCCTTTTTCATTACCAAGGGACAGCTGTGACTAAGACTGCCAATATTAAAATGATTAAAATTAATTAGGGGTCAATAAAGTGTGATTGCTAAAGGGAGGAACGTAATGAGAGGGGAACTAAAGGTTCTGAAAGGCGAAACGGGGTAAAAAGCTACCCTAGGACATCTGGACTTAGACGAGAAAAAAAAGTCACAGTCTTGAGAAAGGAGAACAAAATAGGTTGCTTCCTTCAGCCCAGTGGAGTGCCCACAATCCCTCCCCACCCTAGCAGGAAGCTAACTGATCATTTCTAAAAAGTGCTGATTGAAGAAATGGTGGGTACAGAAAAGTACTGAGCTACACAAGCCACCACTGCAAATTAAGAAATGCGCTCAGCCCAGCCGGAGCCGGGCCCCAGCCAGGGCTGTCACCAGGGGCACGGACTGCACTGGCCATCTAACCTTTTAAAAACCCCCACAGGTCACCCTCTTAAACAGAGTCCCAGACCGTCCTCCCAGTGCATGACGTCTGCTACCTGGACCATGACAGTCACCTACCAACTGCTTTCCCTTTCCGTCCAGTCCGCCCACTCTCCACCCAGTGGCCAGAGAGGCTCTTCTAAGACATAGGTCAGACTGCGTCACTCCTCTGCTCGAAAGTCTCCAACGGTCTCCTATCTCAGAGTAATAACTAAAGCCACACCCCCACCCCCAATCCCTCTGAGGAGTCTCCCACTGCGGCCCCTGCCTGATTCTGCCTCAGCCACACCCAGCGCCCTCCCGCCCCAGCCCTTCCCCACTCCCTTCAGGCCTCCTCTCAGATGGGCCTTCGCAGACAGCAGGACACGGCAGCCCCTCCGGCCTCTCTCCATCTAGGCTCCTGTGCGGCTTCGTTTTGCTTCAGAGGACAGAGCGGCCACGAGACGTTTGTTTGTTTGTTTGTTTGCTTGTTTGCTTGTTTGTGGTCTCCATGCTTCCCCACTAGAACCTCAGCTCCGTGCTTCCCGCTGCAGACCTGAAACAGTGGCTCCCACCCAAGGGGGATTTTGCACCCCATGGAACATTTTTGGTTGTCACAACTTTAAGGGGAGGATGCTACTGGCATTGAGCAGGGAGAGGCCAGCAGTGCCGGTAAACATCCCACATACACGAGGCAGCCCCCAACAGAGGATGAGCCAGGCCAGATGTCCACAGGCCAAGGCTGGATCCCCGGCCCGAGAGCCCAGCGCAGGACCTGGCACATAGTAGGGTCTCAGGATTTGCTGAATAAATGGCTGATGGAATCGTGAACAGCCAGAAGCAATAAGACACAAAGATTAGGAGCCTGGCCCAGGAGGTCCCGTGCACTCCAGTCAAACGCGACCTATGTGACGTTGGGCAAGCCCCTTAATTGCCATCCACGAGCCAGAGCTAATAATAGACCTGCCTCGCGGAGCTGTTGTGAGATTAGATGAAGAAGTTAATGCGACGTGTTTATGACAGTGCCTGGCACACAGAGCGCCTCAAAGTGCATGCTTATCATTCACCCCGAGTTCCTGACGCCTGGTGGTCACCGTTCCCAATGCACTCCAGAGGCACAGACTGTGTTTAGGATCCTCAGATCCAAGCCCACGTCAGAACCAGCCAGGTGCAATGGCACTAAGTCGCAGAGAGGGTGACTGCAGGGGTGAGGCGTGCCCGCATCCCGGATGCACAGGTGCACCTGGGCGCTCTGCTCCCTCCCCCAGGAAAGCCTGACTGATAGCATTCCTGGACCGCAGGTGCACAGAAGGCTGGCGCGATTCCCCCGAATGCGGTGGAGGTCCGAGAACAAGAGGGCGCCATCAGGACCCGCTTTCTGCTCCAGCTGGCAGGGCTCCAGCTGCACCGGCAGCCACGGCCGGCGAACGCTGTAGGAGCCCAGAGGCAAGGGAACAGCCATCTAAGACAGGCTGCATCTGCTCCTGTTCCCTGGGGCCTCCTTGTTGCCACTACGCTCTGAATTTTGGCTAAGTCAGAAAATTCAGCTGGAGAGCATGTATGTGTGAAGAGGAAGAGAGGTCAAAACCCACCAAGGCTGTGGCAGTCTGTCCCCAACTCGAAGGATGCAAACACCCAGCGCCTGCACACGGGAGGTACCAGGTCAAGGGTCACTAACTGCTGAGCTCCAGGCTGTCACCTAATGCCCCAGGACCCTGTGGCACTGGCTCGCTGCTTTCTTAACCACACCCAACTTCCCTACTAGATAAGCCCCTCTGTTCACCAGCAGCTTCCAGTTTTCTCGCTTCAGGTAGACGGAGACCTGCAACGTGATGAAATGA
>NW_006435763.1:2072799-2080337 GCF_000325575.1 Pteropus alecto | reverse complement strand
GTTCAGGCACCATTTTATTTTATCAAAGGTTCCCAACAAATCTGTGAGGGAGAGGTTATTGATCCCGTTTTGCAGAAGAGAAAACAGCCCGAGAAAGTCACCCATTTGCGAACACATATTTAAAACAGCCTAAGATCTAAGTGTTTCTTCCCAGGTGAGTCACTTGGCATTGAAGGGAAACCGCCAAGTTTGACTTTCCATTTCCACATGGAGAAGGTGCCCCCCAGGTCCCCACCCCGATCTCTCTGCCCCTCACTCACTGCTCTCAGGAGGGAAGGGTGACTTATCCATCTCAAGAGCCTGGGAGGAGGGACTGGCCACGCTAACCTCAGCCCTGGTAGGTTCTCACTCTCAGGGCCCACCCACTGCTCACTCACAGGACACGCAAAGGAGCTGCCCCGTGGGGGTCTCCACCTGACTAGTGAACTCAGAAAGGACATCTTGGCAAGCCCGCCTGCCCACAGGTTCAAGGCTGTTTTCCAGTCAGCTTTATGGGTAACAAAGCTGACCTGCGTCCGACCCTCTGGAAGAGGTGACATCTGAGGATGAATAAGCTCCACTGGGGATGAAACGCGGGAGACAAGGGTGCTCCCGGGAGGATCACAGGGGACAGCGCCAGGAGCTCAGGGAACCTGGCCGTGTGGAGACACGCTCCCCACCGCTGCAGTGCAGCGCAGCGCAGCGGGCTGCCGGGGCGAAGGCGGCCAGATGCAAGTGCCCGCGGGCTGTCCGCCTGACCCCCACCCGGTCTGGCAGGCCGCCGTGCTCCTCCAGACGCTCAGCTCCAAGGTGAGACGGGGCAGGGCCCAGGTGGCCAAGGTGAAGGAGAGAAAGTCTCTACCATGTCTCAATCGTATCCTTTCTTTCCATGTAAATGTATTAATATACAAAACGAGTGTTCTAATTTAAAGCTAATACTTAAGATCCGAGGGAGGAGAGGAAAGAGGAGTTGAAGCCAGGGGAGGGGAAACGGAAGTAGGAGGAGGAAAAGGAAGAGGAAGAACCAGGCCAGAACCGACACATAAGCATCGCTCCACTTACTGATCAGGCCCTCTGTGCTGAGTGTGTGCGGCACTTCGCAGGCGGGGGTTATTCACCTCCTTTTAGAAGTAAGGAAATGAGGAAATGGGGGTCCACAGAAGGGAACTGACGAGCAGAGCAGACAGCAGAGCACGATGTGAGCCCATCTGCCAGGCTGCTGGAGCACGGATGCTCTCCTGGCCTCACGGCTCCCTCCCCTTTAATGACAGCACGAGGTGACCACCCCAGTCCCATCGGATGCCCAGCCCAGCCACTCTCACCCCTGAATCCCAACCTAGTAACTGCCTCGGATGCAACTCCACAAACCGAGCTGCCCTAGCTCTTCTGCTGGTACATTTCAAGCAAAGCTGACATTTCGACAAGCCTGACTGGTGCCTCATTCCCTGAGCAAGAAGGCTGTTTTGGATCAGCTCTGAATTGCATGAAACTGTTACATAAGCTGTGCCAGGCCAGCGAGAAAGACAAAGAGAGAGAGGAAGGGAGGGAAGGAAGGAGAAAGACACACTAGAAAGCTCAAGACCAAAAGTCAGTCCTAGCACCATGGAAATGCCCTGGGGACTAGGCTGGGCCAGGGTCTCCCAGCCCGACTGCACACAGGTTTACATATGGCCGTCCTGGGCCAAGTCCTGCTGAGTCCCAGCTCTGCCCACCACCTGCTGCATGACACTGGGAAAGTCACTTCACCTCTGTCAAACAGGATATCAGCAGCTCCTTCTTCCGGGGGCTGCTGTGAAGAGCCGTGGAGGTGGCCAGGGGACAGAGGACTTAGCAGTGGCATCGCCATCACTTCCCCAGTGCATCCTGATGATGCAGAGAGCCCCCATAACCCAGCTGGCCTTAGCTCCGAGGATTACTGTTTCATGCAGCCCTGGCACAGCTACTCCCCCGCCCCTCCCCCAGGAGTGCCCGCCCCTCCTTGTCAAGCGCCCTCCTTGTCAAGCGCCCTCCTCTCTGCAAAGGCTTCCTTAACTCGGCTGCATCTCCAGCTGCATCTGCCCCTTAGCCCTTCCCTTCTCGATACCCTCTACGCCACGGCCTCCATCCTGGATTCTCGGCCAGAGAATCCCACTGCACTCACGCCCTGGACTCTCACCAGACCAGTTCCCCGCCCACTTCCAGGCTCGGCCAGTGCGGAAACACACATCTAGGTGAATTACAGCCGGCCCAGCAGCACCCCTGTGGTGCCAGGTAAGGAGTGAGGCTATACTACATGATCTGAACCTCCAATTAGGACTCCCCACTGCAGGGAAACTCACACAAGGTGAGGGTCGCTCACTACCCACAGGTAACAAAGGATGCGTCATTCCTAAGTGACCCAGATGCCTCCTCTTTCCCCACCCAACCATTCTTTGTTTCTATATTTCATCACCAACGCTATTTCTACGGGGTTTTGAACTCCCTGTGGGCAGACCCTGCATAGTAAGAGCGCACACTTACTGAGTTGTGAGTGCTTTGGCATAAGCACTTTATCACATGACCTCATTTAGTCCTCACAACGACCTATGCTGCTGGCTCCTACAACCACGTTTTAATGATGGGGAAACTGAGGCACGGAGCTTCTGAGTGGCAGAGCGGGGTCTCCTTCACCTTTGGCTCCTCAGCATGTGACAGATGCTCAGTAAATGTTTCTGGACGGAGTAAACAAATCGATAGAGAAGTGAGGCACGTCTAAATTCCGTCTGGAACGTTCTAATTAGCAAGTCAGTCACTGAAGTTCCATATAAAATTCAGGGGGAAGTCCCCCTTTTCAGGAACCTTGCCCGACTGAAGACTTGTCCTGGCTCCTTGAGGTCAGGGCCGGGGGCTCAGCAGGCCACCAGTTTGGCAGCTGCTACCCCGCCATCCACTCCGAAAACTGTATCCAAATCCTCGGCCAGGCAACTGGCCGGCTGCGGGGCCTTGCCGGCTCCCTCTCCTTCACTACCACAGCACTCTCCAAGCTGCCCAATGTTTGGAACTGTGTTGCCAGGCAACAGGCCAGACTTCCTCCCTAGTACTAAGAATTCCTTCCAATAATAGCCGGGAAGAAAAAGGACCTGCTCAATAAGGCCTACTGACAACCGAGGATGTTTTTCTGGTCCCCTCTGCCCTGGCTCAAGATCAAAAGTGAGGCGAAATCAAAAGGAAACAATCGGGTTGATGATCCGGGCTTACCTCTCTCCACTACCGGTCACTCCCCTCCCCCAGCGCCAACGAAAAGGAAAAAGAAGGCAATGATTAGATTTCGAGTGCTGAATAAATACCCACGGATAATCAATTATATCGCATGAAAAATGAGAAAGGAGAAATATTTTCCAATTAGCTGTATATTCTTCTTCAAAACAGGACCACACACCTACACCTCCCTTCCAAAAGCCCACGTACGACTATAGTTATGCTCAAGGTGAAGAGAATGGTCTGTGCAGGCCCGATGTTCTCCAACTAGAAAAGGCCACTGCTCCGACCACCACCCCAGCTCATGGTTAACACGGGCACCAGCGCGGAACATCCAAATTGAGACAGCCAAAACCCACAGCTACAGATGCAAAGCAGGGAAGAGGAAAGCAGAGGAAGGGCTAGAGCGCCCCCTGGTGGCTCCTGTGCTGCTCTTCCTAGAATGAGCAGGAATAAAGCCACTTCCGGGCAACTTCCAAATAATCACATAGTTGCAAAGAAATTAATTCAAGAGTAGAAACTCATTTTTAAAGAGGAAGTGAAGGAATGTGAAGCTGACATGAATACCAATAAATACCAACCGAAGGAATTTTCAGTAGGTTCCAGAAAAAAACAGCATCTATGAGTTCACGCACTGAATATGAATGTGTTTCTGTAGCTATCAGTTGGGGATCATGTATTCTGGAACATTCTACATGTGTTTACCCTTACGCATCTAAAGCCCCTCTAAATAACCTTCATTTCAGGGGTGATAGAACTAAACAGCTCCCAAGAACACACACAAGGACAAATGTTTTCTGGGATCTATCTTTTCGTTTAGGTTTGTTTTTCTCCTGAGTTTCATTCCCTGAGCTTTGCAGAAGACAGGTGGTTAAAAAGAATGTCTAAAACAAAATATGGTTCCTGGAAAACAGCCCCACTGCCTCCTTGCCAGGGTTTCTCACCCTCAACACTACTGACAATTGGGGCTGGACCGTTCTCTGTTGTGGAGGGCTGTCCTATACACTGCAGGAAGCTTAGCAGCATCCCTGGGGTCACCTACTAGATGCCAGTAGCACCCCCAACCCAGTTGTGAAAACCAGAACTGTCTCCAGACACAGCCAATGGGCACTGAAGTTGCCCCCACTGAGGACCACTGTCCTATCTGACCATACTTACACTCCTGAAGCCACCAGTCTCAGAAAGGGTATAGAGATTACTCTCCTCTGAATGAGAGGGAAGGTTAGGGAGTAGGTGCCACATAAAGGGAATGTTAGGGGCCTCTGCAGTATGGATGGTGTTAATAAAACAGGAAATCAGACCCATCCACGTGCAGTCCAACAAGAAGGCCCAGATATTGTTTTCAGGACGATCAGCCACAAGGGATCCTTGGAGAATGTGAATGATAATAGCACCTACCAGTTATGGAGCATTTAATATGCTGGGCACTGTTCTGAGTATGTTTTTTCCATTTTTATTACCAGGGTATAATGTACATGAAGTATTTCAAGTATTTTTATGTATTAATTCATTTAATCCTCACAACCCTATTAGATGGGTACCATTCTGAACCCCATTTCACAGATGAGAACACTGAGGCACGGGCAGGTTAAATAACTGGCCTGGGTTCCCACCGCTCATCTGTGGAGGGGCGTGGATTAGGACACAGCCCGTCTGGCTGGTAGTAACATCAGGGAGCAGAACGGCAACAGCCAGATAACGATACCACAATTCCTGCGGTCGCACAGACACGAGGTGCAATTATCACCAACTGGGAGCCTGAAGTGTTTCTCTTTTTTCTAAGGTCTGGACTCCTTTGAAGGACGGTGATGAAAGCATAATCTCCACACACTTGCAAAAGGCTTCTGAAGTCTCTGGAACTATCTGTGGGCCTCCACTGAAGCACCCAGACAACACGGTCTAGGCCTCAGGCCAGACAGTCCATGGCCCTCATAGGACTCCTGCAAGCTGGTAACTTTACCTCCATTTCACAGATTGGGAAACTGAGTCAGAGAAGTTAAGGAATTAGCTCAAGGCGGCCCGGCTCTTGAATGGGAGGCCTGGCTCAGTGTTCTTCCCACCCCAACAGGCTGCCTTCTCAACTCGATTCACCCATGACCCCCTACACCGGGGACCCACAATCACAAAGGATGCACAGAGCATGGAAAGGACTTACATGTCTAATCTTCTAGCAGCACTGAGGATAGAAACTTGGCAGTGACGATGTAAAAGCTGCTGGCCACTGAGAATTAAAACTGAAAGGTGACATCTGCCTTTCACAAAGAAGGCTGATTCGCCTTCACCGTCTCCATAAGACGGTGTCTTTTCAAAGCAGGGCACAGTTGTCTGGGCACTCACACAAATACCATCCGCCCCTTTCCAACCAGTCACGCTTCCTACCTTGGCCGACACCTGGTCTAGCGTAGCAAACATTATGGGCCAAATGTCAAAGCCAGTTTGTTCACAGACACTAGCTCACTGCCAAAGGTCATCCAGAGTCAATTCAACAGTCAACACATTTGCGAAGGAGACAATGAGAAAGGGGGAAACAAAAAAGGTCACCTGCTTTGACGTCAGAATGATGAACAAGACCAGGAAGACTCTAGAAGCACCTAGACCGCGACGACCTGGGTCCGCAATGCTCGCAAAAGAGAATGTGGGCATCATGACTCCTTCCCCAGAGCAGATGACTGGAAGGACAGGAATCTTGGAGAGTCGCCTCCTCCACTTTACAGTTGGAGAAACTGAGGCATAGAGCGGTCAAGGAACCCACTACTCTTGAAGCCAGAATCAGAACCTAGTTTTCGTGATTCTCAAGCTAATAATGCTCCTTCTGCTGCCCCCGGACGCCAGAGCGGGCAGGCGGGGAAATCCACTCCTCACTGGCTCCCTCACAGAGCCTGGCCTTCACCGCAGACCAAGCTGGAGACGCAGCGGTGACTAAACCAGGTCCGAGCTCGCCCTCAGGAAGCTCGCTTCCCATCCACTTCCACTTTTTAAACATTTCACACTTGCTGGAACTGGAATAAACTTCAGTTCATTCACGCATTCTTTCACCTCTTTAACTGTTTCCTGAGCGACAAATCACGTCAGGCAGGATTTCAGGCCCGGGGACACGGCAGCGAACAGCAGGCCAAGTGCCTGTCCTCGAGGAGCTTATGTTCCACGGGGAGATAAGGAAATAAACAAAGGGCATATGCGGTCCTGCGGGCTTCAGACAGCTGAAGTCAGCAGACACGACAAACAAAGCGGGCAATGAGAGAGGGTGCGGGGGGCGAGCTCTCCCAGCCAGTGACAGGGAAGGAAGACCTCTCTGAAGGACATTTTAACAGACGGGAATGCTTTCTTCCAAAGACGGAGCATTCCAGAAGCTGTGGGCTCCCAGGGGCAGCAAGGAGGCAGGGACATGAATCCGCTGTGCCACATCCTAGCAGGGGACCGCCAGCACAGCCTCTCTCAGCCTTTATTTCTCCAACGATAAAACGAGGCCAACACTCCCGCTTTTCAGGGAAGCTGTGAAAATTCAGCGATGACACAGAAAAGGCCTGGTTCGCAGCAGGCAAAGTAAAGAGGGAGGTGTCCATGTTATCACTCTTCCGGGTGTTCCTCGAAGGGACTCTGGGATTGCCCCAGAACTAGGCATGAGCTTCGGGGTGAATGACATCTGAGGACAGATGGAGGTCACCCGGAAAGAGCTAGAATAAAGATGAGAGAGACAAGGCTCTAGACTTTGGGGGTTTGGGCTCTGACCTGGCTTTTCAGCTTGAACCCTCAGGGCTACTGAATGGACTGGAATCTGACCCCCAAAAAGGATCTCCGAAAAGGATTTGGAAAGAGCCCCCCACACACACACACACAGAGGGATGCCACAGCCTAACACCCAAAGTTCGTGAGATGGCACTGGACGTTGGTGGTGCATCGCTCACTGTCCTTGGTCCTCAGCCTGGTCCTCAGCCTCCCTGGGCAATGACCTGACTCTGAAGAACTAGGAGCAGCGACACTCGCACCACCTGCGGAAGCTTCTTTACCTGACAAGGCTCCAATACCATGTAATGAGTGTCTTCGTTTTACAAATGAGGAAATAGGGCTGAGTCTGAAGAGACAGACAGACAGACAGACAGACAGACAGACAGGAGAGAATGAGGGAGACCTTGCTAGGAAGTAGCGGAGCTTGGACTTGGTCCCAGCATGGTGGCTCCAGGCTCCAGGTGACCCCAGGTAACAGCCCTTCCTCTGCTCTCTCTTGTAGCACTTAGCACACCTCTTTGAATTATTGGTGTCAGTGATCCATACTTAGGGCACCAAGTGGGGACCATCAGGAGTTCCTACCCTGAGAGGCACAAGGGAGGCATTCGAGAACCACT